>NC_061841.1:23265420-23272920 GCF_019202785.1 Penaeus chinensis
TATTCCTTCAAGACTATTTACCTCCGCTCCAGTTCCTAAGTGCCTGGAACTGCCAACCGCCAAAGCAGAAAGGCAAGAGGTACATCACCTCTGAAACCTGCGGACTTTCCTTGTGTGTGTGCTTTGGTTGAGATATGAGCTCTATATTACCAGATTCTTTAAGACAGGTTTTACAGCTTGTTATGAAAGTACATCGGAAATGAGCATTAACACATAGAACAATGGTGCATGTTATTAATTCTGAGTCAAAACTTTGACAAAAATTCCACCACAGAATTATAATGCTATTATTTTCGATGCTAATGATCGGTTCCTGTATGTTGATGTCGGAGCAGAACCCTGTGTTAGTGACCATGGAGGTTGGGATAATGCACTCGCCATGAGCATAGTGAGCAGCGTCATTTCAGCCTTTGCTTGGGGGGGGGGGGCATTCTAAGCTACAAAGGTATCATTTAGGCAATGAAATAAAATCGTGGGAGTGTGGCCCTTGGAGGGGGGGGGGGGCAAGCTAGACCTTGAGGGGGTAATCAATCCCCCCCAAATGACGCCCCTGAAAAGGAACGGACCCAAATCCTTATGACAATGCATTTTACCAAGATAAAATCCCCAAATGTTATAGTAGGGGTTGATGCTTCCCTTTAAGACATTGGATGCAACGAAACCTGGGGGGATAGATTACAAAAGATCGAATCACCTTTAATTACAGATTATCAGGGGCAAGGCAGGTCTCTGGCAGTGCCTTTGGTGTTCTTGCATCGAAATTCCACGCATATGAGCAGCCACTCACACACGCACTAATGGCTTTGGCTCCCCCGGTCACTCTGTCTTTGGGAAATTCATACGAGAGCGGTGAAAGGCCTGTTAAGCACAGTTATTCTCTGTGTCAGGCTGTAACGCCTACTACCCTGTATTGGAAACATTTCATTGCTGGCCTTCCTTTCCTCATACTTGGAGGGCGCTCCTTGGTAGAATATTCTCAAACACACATCGCACACCTAATATTTCTTTTCAGAAATTGGCTACAAGTCCATAATCCATGCAGTTGTTGTAGATTACCGGGTAGGAAACCCATGATCTCATCGGGCCTGGTTGGTTGCACACACTCTCCTAAAAGTTATACGAGTAGTTCCCCTGCCTTGTATACACTTGGTTTAGTCTTCGCCGAGAGTCTATATCCAGTTTGCTTACAGGTAGTATTTGTAAATTATTGATCCAGATAATTGATAACCATACTAGAAATGTCATGCTTATATAAATTATATACAGTTAAATAGCTGGCAAATATTCAAGAAAAAATGTTTAAGACAATTATTAAGGTCTTTTCATTGAACACATAACAAGGGTTCTGATATGATGTAATAAATACCAATAGCTGTTTCGCCTCGCGTCTTACCCACGCCTCTTCCTCCCACAGGTGTGTTTACGTAAACGATTATCTAATCAATTTATCAGTGAACAAGTGTAATTGCACCGAAGTTACACGTGACTACTGCAACTGATTACACACACATGGCAGAGAAAGATTGTTTAGAAATGGTAAAAAATAAGATTTTTTTCTTCTTCTTCCTCAGCGGTGACATATCAAGGTTTTATGTGATACAAAACAGTACATATTGCCTTTACTCTGAAAAGATCTGCCTCCGGTCTCACCCACGCTGCTAACTCACAGAAGTGAATGAATATGATATCAAGCTGCTTATGTAAATATACAAAATTTCATATAGATATATCCTCTCTCTCTGTACCTTTTTTTTTGTGCTGAGAAGGCGAGCGACCGAGAGAGTGAGAGAGAGAGTGAGCGAGTGAGAGAGGAAGAGAGAGAGAGAGAGAGAGAAAGAGAGAGAGAGAGAGAGAGAGAGAAAGAGAGAGAGAGAGAGAGAGAGAGAGAGAGAGAGGGAGAGAGAGAGAAGGAGAGAGAGAGAGAGAGAGAGAGAGAGAGAGAGAGAGAGAGAGAGAGAGAGAGAGAGAGAGAGAGAGAGAGAGAGAGAGAGAGAGAAAGAGAGAGAGAGAGAGAGAGAGAGAGAGAGAGAGAAAGAGAGAGAGAGAAAGTGAGAGAGAAGAAAGAGAAAGCAACACTTTTCCTCTGTAGTAACTATAATGTAAATGTAAAAAATATATAAATGTAAAAAATATATTTAAAGTAAGTAAAACTATGCAAGTGCTTGCAACTTTAACGTCTATCAAAAAGTGTGTGTGTGTATGCACACACACACACACACACACACACACACACACACACACACACACACACATACACACACACACACATATATATATATATATATATATATATATATATATATATATATATATATATATATATGCGTGTGTGTGTGTATGTATGTGTGTGTGTGTGTGTGTGTGTGTGTGTGTGTGTGTGAGTATGTGTATGTGTATGTGTATGTGTGTGTGTGTATGCGTATGTACATGTATCTGCAGTGTACATACATGCATATATATATATATATATATATATATATATATATACATATATATACATATACAATATATATATGCATACATACGTCTGTATATATATATATATATATATATATATATATATATATATATATACAGACACGTAAATCTATATATTTATAGATAAATATATACATGTATATATATATATATATATATATATATGTTATTTATGCATCTATATTATCTATATATGTATGTATAAATGAATTGAGGTACAGCTACAAAAAAAATTGGATTAAAAGTAATATTCAAATAATGTGACTCAAACACCTACACGCAGGTGCTAGGATTTCACTAAATGGTGTTGTACAGGTTTGGCGATCTTTGTGATCCACGCTTACTATTTCACATATTCGTAGCATCAGTGTATGTGTTTATGTATCTTATGCTTTTGATATATTTGTGTTTATGTATTTTGTCCGTTTGTCTCTGAGGTTTTCCCGCGTTGGTTTTTGTCTTTTTAGACATGTTAAGTTTAGATTTAGTGTTAGGTTTATATTTGAGATAAAATGCGAGTTTAGATTTAATCCTTTCGATGACCCGTGGTGACCTAGTGTAGATTTAAAGCTTGATTGTATGATTAATACATGGATGAGAAATATTCTAAGGTAGTGTGATATAACAAAGATCTGAAATTTAATCATCGTGCTTTTGTAATCGTATGTACTGGTGATTTTTGTGTGTTAAAGAATTTGGAGGGACGAACGCAGAATCAAATGTTTGCTTTCCAGGTTTCAAGTTAGCGAATGCATGCAAAGGAAAGTAAGAGAGAGACTTTTAATGCAACCTCTCCAGAATTTGAACTTCCCTTTGATCGCCTCGGGTCCTTGCTTATTGCGCTCAGTCTCTCTCGAGAGGAGCTCGGATGTCCTCAATTTACACGCACACTTTTTGAGAGGGAAAGAGAATGAATTTCGGGGTAATGTAAGAAGGGTTTCGTCTGGAGTGTCTTCGTGAGGCTCAGGTGCTGCGGCCGCTGGTACGGTGTGTTTCCGGAAGTAGAAGAGAGGACGAGAACTGGAAGATGGAAGAGGAAGAAACACGAGAAATTAGGATGAAGATGGAAAGAGAAACGTAGGGTAGCAATAAAGATAAACGATAAACAAGAACGCAGATATAGGCCTATCGAAAAAGAATGAGAAACTCACTCTGATGATATCGCGCGTGCACACACACACACACACACACACACACACACACACACACACACACACACACACACGCACACTCACTCACTCACCCTCTCTCTCTCTCCCCGATAAAAGAGAAAATCTACTTGCATCTTTTTCCTGAAGAATGGCAAAATCTGCCAACGCGTAAATTGCCGATGACTGCAACTGCCTCCCTCTCCCACTCTGAAAGATCTGAACCAAAAAGCCTATAAAAACGTTTCACCGAAGAATGGCATCCAGCTGTTGGCTCTCGCAGTACCCCGAATGAAAGGCTTCACCGAAACGCTTCATACGCTTCGAAAAAAAGGGAAACTACAGACGCATCAACGAGCTTTCAAACGGTTGTGCGAATAAGCTCACTGTGGCGAGTTCGAGAGAATGTTCACCGTCCCGTTCGGGGCCGCGCCGTTTGTGTGCTGAATGGAATACCTCCCGGGTTCGCATGTCCGGGCACGCTCAAGCAGGAGTGTACGTCTGTGTGCCCTAGTATGATTCAGCGGATTTTTTTTCTTCATAAACACACACACACACACACACACACACACACACACACTGACATACACACACACACACACACACACACACACACACACACACACTGACATACACACACACACACACACACACACTGACATACACACACACACACACACACACACACACACACACACTCACACACACACACACACACACACACACACACAATATACTTGCGCATTAGCAACTTTTTCTTCGCGTGCCCCCTTGCAATGGCACGAAAAGACACTTATGTCCTGAACATGCCATCTGCATTAATGTTCTTTTTCGAAACATCGATCTTTCTCTGTCTGTTCTTCGTCTTCACCCTCTTCGTCCATTAGCCGTTTCTTTTATTTTGTCTACTTCTCTTCGTCTTTGTCTTTCTCCTTCTTTATCTCAGCTGTGGTTCTTTGTCCAAATTTCGTTTTTGTCTTTATTATTCATTATAATATTGATAGTAATAATGATATTGATAATGATAATTATAATAATAATAATAATAATAATAATAATAATAATAAAAATAATAATAATAATAATAACAATATAGATAATGATAATAATAATAGTGTTAATGATAATGATAATGATAATGATAATGATAGTGAGAGTGATAATGATAATGATAATGATAATGATAATGATAATGATAAAGATAATAATAACAACGACAATAACAACAGCATCCAAACCAATATGAACAATTCGAATCCGCACACAAAAGAAAACGAAGAAAGACCGATATCAGACTGTTCACAAGCGAGACAATCACGAGGCCAAATCCGCACTTTTTTTCTTCTTATTCATTTTCCTGTAACGATTCTCTTGGTAAATTTGGCCAACTCAGATTTTGTTTTACTTTTGTATTGTTCTTCTAATCATTCCGTTGGTGTATTGAATATTTCAGATTGAGACAATAGCGAAGATTTGAATGAAAGGATACATAAATGCTACTGCAGGGTAAGGGAATCATTCAGTGAGAGGAAAACAGTTGGGATTCACTGGAGAGAAAAGTAGCACGCTATTAAGCTGGCAAACTATGAGGGGGAGATTTTTGTGTTGTTTTCAAAAGAGATTTCGTAAGTTCTGACTGCGAACGATAAAGTGGTTTCCGTGGGAATGAAGTAGTTCAGGCTTAGTATATTAAGATCCGTGTCCGTTTTCCCTGTTGCTGGTTCATAATTTATTTTTGTTAAATGACTGTACCTTATGTATGTATCTTTATTTTGTTTTATTATTATTATTATTATCATTATTATTATTATAATTATTTTTATTATTATTTTAGCTGTAGATCCGTTCTTTAGGTGGCGGCAGCAGTTCAGCCGCAAGATTATTCATGTAATGTTTTCATTAAAGTGTTATCTAAGATATTCTTTTATGAGCTTTACGGAACAGATGGTGTAACACACACACACACATGTTTATATGTATGAGTATATATATACACACATATGCATACTTTATATATATATATGTATGTATATATATACTGTATATATACACATATAGATATTTATACATACACATATTCCTATCTATCTAAATATATCTACTGTATATACAAAAACATATATATATAATATTCATAATATATATATACATATACATATATATACATACAATATTCATAATATATATGAATATATTCATATATAATATACATACATATATCCCAATGCCGCCGGGAAAAATTAATCAAAAATGGGGAAAATGCTGTGCTCATTTTCTTTATTTCTTTGTGAAATGTCTCTGCACATTGATGGCTCTGTTAGTGCTTAGCCAGAAAGAAGTCATTTAGTAGACCTTGTGACCTTACCTGATTTGAATTGGCGGGAAAAATGTATTTTTTACTAGTGCTATGAATATCGATGGTATTATTTTTATTATAAACATTATAATTACTATAATGTTATTAACATTAGTAACTGCAAAATAAAATGACGTAAACTATTATCAAAGAAAAGGGTGAACGGGCGAGACAGGCAGTACTCGTAACTGGCTCATTGGTGATTTAGTACAAGTGTAGCCATCTATGTGTAAAAACAATCAAACAAATAACTTACAGTGGGCATGGCACGTACGTACACGGCATGCCCGTCGGTATTGGGATATATATATATATATATATATATTATATATATATTATTTATATATTACATATATACAAGTAATATATATTATACATACACACACACACACACACACACACACACACACACACACATATATATATATATATATATATATATATATATATGTGTGTGTGTGTGTCTGTTTATGTGTGTGTGTGTTTGTGTGTGTGTGTGTATGTGTGTATGTGTGTGTGTGTGTTTATATGTATGTATGCGTATATATATATATAGCAGTATTGACAAAGCCTTCTTTTAGCCAGCACCAACCACTCTAGAACACCAAGCTGCAACCCTAATCTAGTCTTCTATTACACGAACGTTAAAAAAAAAAAAACAAAAAAAAAAAAAAACACGAAACTGCTGCAAGTTTCACAATATCGTTCTTGTGAAGGATCGAGTTGCAATGAAAAAAAAGAGATCACGTGACCAGGATGAAGAGAAAGATGGAAGAGGAAGAAAAATAAAAATGAAAAATAAAAGATAAAAGGAAAAAGAAAAGGAGAGGAGAGGAAAGGAAAGGAAGTGGGAAAAGGAAAACGAAAAGACGAAAACGAAAACGAAAAAGACGAGTCTTTTCATAGAACTTCTGCCCATTTCCTACACAGACGCGCAATACCTATTTCCCTTTCCGTGCCTTTCTCTCACCCAACCTCCGCATCTCTCTTCTCTTCCTCCCCTCTTTTCTCTCTTCATTATCTGCATTTGCACCTCCTCCTCCCCTTCGGCGCAATAGCCCCGGCGATGAAAAGCCTCGGCCGAGAATACATAATTCATTGGAAATACATAATACACATCATCGGCTCCGAAGCGAGTGCAGGCTAAAAAGGGGCGTTATTTTCGGGCGCTATGGCTGTCGTTAGCGCGCGCTTTGCATACCGGGCCCTCTTTTGGTCGCTCTTCCCTCTTTGGATCTCTTCTATTCGGAAGAATTTGCGGCAGTTTTAGTTCTGGTGATTCCTTTCCTTCTTCTTCTCTCTATCTCTCTATCTCTCTTTTTTTCTTGAAGCTCTTTCCTGTTCTCTTGACTTTTATCTTTTTCCTTAACGGCCGCTCTTGCTTCTTTCCTTCCTCTTGTGCTTTGTTTATTTTAGCGTGCTCCTCCCTTCTTTCTTTCCGATTCCATTTATCCCTCCTTCTCTTCCTCCCCTTCCCCTTCTCTTCCCACCCAGCCTCCCCCTCCTCCTCTTCCTCCT
>NC_061841.1:23285420-23287920 GCF_019202785.1 Penaeus chinensis
ATTTGATCGGTTTTGATTATATCTCCGTCACAAATACATTTATTTCTGACGATTTCTGTTTTATACAATTCACCGTACTTATTAAGATAGTCTGACTGATGTATACAACGTCTATCTTTACAAGCAGCTTGATACTTACATCTGATTCACGTAACAGAAAATGAAATAAAATGAGATGAAATCGTATGTAGCTCACCTTGACCGTAGTAATTGTTTTTACTATTTTTTTTTTAACATTATTTATTCATTTTACTGCATGGGAGGTTTTGTAATCTCTCTCTCTCTCTCTCTCTCTCTCTCTCTCTCTCTCTCTCTCTCTCTCTCTCTCTCTCTCTCTCTCTCTCTCTCTCTCTCTCTCTCTCTCTCTCTCTCTCTCTCTCTCTCTCTCTCTCTCTCTCTCTCTGCTGTGTGGTGTAGTGGTAGCGTTCTCGTCTAACAGTCTAAATTATTGTAATTGATTACTCTCTCTCTTTCTTTCTCCCATTCCCACACACAGACACACACACACACACACACACACACACACACACACACACACACACACACACACACACACACACACACACACACACACACAAACGTTTGTATGTGATGTTAGTATCTCTATGTAAATTGACATTTATATTTACAAATGTGCAACAACAGTCCCCGCGTCTAATTATAACAGCAGCAGTAATTCCTTAAATGAACCTCAGGGAACTAATACACTCTCTTTGGACCTAAGTAATAAATTTCATTTGCTCACATTTTGTATGCTCGCTCTGTAATTAAACGCCTAATTTTCACTCCATACGATTTGAATGTTTGTTTTATCAAAAGATTTCGCAAAATCTCGGAAATTGCGTTTCAACTTTAATTTTCATTTATGCTACATTAAGTATAGACAAACACACACACACACACATACGCACATAATGAAGTCATTTTGATTTAACGCAGCATAGAGTTCCTTCAAGTGTAAATTTTGATTTTTTACGTCAAAGAATGGTTTCGAAATATCTTGCAAATGAGTTTAATTGCATATTGACCTTTACCCATCACACAAGTTGGCCTTTCTCAGCAGTGTGTTCCCGTTACCTTGAGTTCGTAGAGAAGGTACAGCTCCGTTAATTCTACGGGCGCAATGCCACTTTCATTACCTTACATACTATAGTGTCCTTCGCTTTATAGCCCGGGTACCTGGTCAGCTTAACAGGTTAAGTTTGTCACAAAGTATTCTACCTGGCCCTTGGACGTACAGTCTAACTATCCCTATACCGAAACCAAATACTGGTAAATACCGCCCAATTTCACTAACCTTATGTTTTGCAAAGTTCTAGAAAGGATAATTTTGTACAGACTCAGATACAGGTTACAGGTTTAATTATCTTACAGACTGTATGGATTTCTTTCGGGACGTAGCACATACCACTGCTTTGCAGAGTACTTTCAAGCTGGAATCCGGGAAAGCACTGTTTTTCTTGACCTGAAATCAGCTTTTGACACTGGAAACAGAGAAGTTAATCTAGAACAGTTAGTAAGCTTCAGCATGCGGGATAAATTATTAGAATGTATCTCCCTAATAGATCCCCAAGTGTGTCGTTCAGGGGAGTGAGAAGTTCCACAATCCTTTGAAATTAGGACGCCACAGGGAGCAGTTCTCGGCCCCATGCTGTTCAGTGGCCTTATGCTCAAGCTGATGGCAAATATTCTACTTGGGGATGGTGGATCCATTATATGCTATGGTGATAACATATGTATCAGGGTACCATCACAATAATTCTAGACGAACAAAAAACAAGGGCTCATGAGTGTAGATTAGTCATCTCCGCTGAGAAAAAAATTGCTCTCTGTATCATACCCCTATCCACCTTTCACATAGGAAACCAGGAGCTTGACATTTATTATGAGTATAGATATCTCAATTGAAACGTCAGTACTGCATATCTGATTACTTCTCTAAAGAAGTTCTTGTCGGAAAAGGACATGGTATCAATCGCAAGCTAGATAGACTGTTTTCACTGCACTTGTCACAGTACAAAGAATCAGAAATAAATAATTTGGAGATAATATAAAATGAGGTTAACAGGATTATCCTCAAGGAAATCGAACATGAGATCAGAACAAAACTTACACTCCATTTTTGATAATATAATATAAATCCGATATATTTGGGGACAAAGCTCGGAGAGGGGCTTACCTATTAAAAAAAAAAAAAAAAAAAAAAAAAAAATAACATGAAATCACGAAAGCTGACGTGAATAGTCACATACAAAATATACATGAACATCATAAAACTTATCGTCTCAATATATGAAATGCCAAAAGGTCGAAAAATTCATCTGATTGTGCATCTTACATGCGTACCACAAAAAAGTAGTGTACCTTACTATTTGTCAAAAAAATCGCTTTGGCAACGGAAAATGAACACAGAATCTATGGACGATGTATACAAGTGTTTCGGTGAATACAAAGCTGGTTGTGTTTGCGATGTATACAAAACTGGTTTGCTGCAACATCT
>NC_061841.1:23297920-23302920 GCF_019202785.1 Penaeus chinensis
ACGTATTTATTCATGCCTTCATTCACTATGTTTTATCTTTCTTTAGAAGGAGAAGAAAGGCTTGAAGAGAAGAAGAAGAAAAAGATGAAAAGGTTCTCAAGAAAAGGAGAAGATATGGCCTGAAGTAAAGAAGAAAAAACGAAAAGGAAGACAAATTTATAAGGAAAAGAAGAAGAAAAAGAAAGAGAAGAAAAAAACATAAAGAAAAGAGGCAGAAGGAGAAGAAAAGCCCTGGTCCCGAGGCTGGCACCAGAGACGGGACCCTTGCCTACGAGGATTAAGGAGAGTGATGGAACGACTGTTTGTGTGGGGAGAGAAGAGGAAGAGGAACAGGGGAAAGGGAAGAAGGGAGGAGATAAGAGGGAAGAGGAACAAGGGAGGAGATAAGAGAGAAGAGGAACAAGGGAGGAGATAAGAGGGAAGGGGAAAGAGGAGGGAGGAGGGAGGAGATGGAGGGTAAAGAAGGCGGGGAAGAGAGGGGGAGGAGAGGGAGAGGGAGGGGGAAGGGAGAGGAAAAGCGGGAAGAGAGGGAAGGAGGGAAGGATGGTGGGAGGGAGAAAGAGGGGGAAGAAAGAGGGAGGAAAAAAGAGGGGGAAGAGAGAGGAGGAAGGAGAGAGGGGAAAGAGAGAGGAGGAAGGAGAGAGGGGTAAAAGAGAGGGAAGCTAAGGGGAAGGTGGTGGGGATAGAAGAGGGGAAGGGGGGAGGGAAGGGAAGTGGAGGAAGAGAGAAAGTGAAAGAGAGACAAAGGAGCTGGAGTAAAGGAGAGTATCGGGAGAGGAGGGAGAAGGAAAACCAAAGGAGAAGGGTAAGAGGAACGAGAAAGAGGGCAGGAGACAAAGGAACAGAAAAGGGAAGAGGAGAGAGGAAACGGACAGGATTGAATCTACCAATGCCACAGACAGAGAATTAAAACGAGGATAGACAGAAGTTGCAGATGAGAAACGAAGGGAGAGGAGCAGGACAGTAAGCACAGATAAAAAGACAGGGACACTCCCTATCCTCAAAAAATCCCCGTTTTATCACACAAAATAGGAAAAAACGACGTCCTAATGCCAACAAAGGAGTCCTTGATGCTGGATCCTTCGTCTTTTTCTCTCACTGAAGATAAACTAAAGAATCTCTTATCCACGTAAAAAAAAAAAAAAAAAAAAAAAAAAAAAAAAAAAAAAAAAAAAAAAAAAATGAAAAAGAAAAAGAAATAGAGAAAATGACAACATCAAGTCAAGTCATTTCCAGGCAAGAAAGTGAGTGAAATTGGCTCCTCATACTGACCACAAATCTTCAAGAAGCTCTCCAAACTTTACCTGGTGGTGAAGCCTTGGCTTTTTATATTCTTTACTCGATTCATTCATCTATTTATCTATTATCTTTAATTTATCTTATCTGTATATTAGTCTCATTAATGTATTCTTGCCATCACTTTAGTCTTTATTTCATTTTTGCTTTTTTTTAAAGCACAATCTTCTTTTGCATAGTTACTAATCAGCACAATCTAACTACAAACGTATTCGTCTAAAAACCTGTAAAATGCCTTGACAAAATACCTTGACACTCCCACAAAGAAAATAGCTTTTGACAGGACAGGGGAGGGGAGGGGGGGGGGGGCGAGGGGGATTAAGAAGGCGGAAAGAGAAATGCAAAATTAGAGATAGATTAGCATGATGATACATTTTTTTTTTAAAGATAATACGTTAGTCTTATGATACATTACCGAGAAAATACATTATTCTGATGAAAATACATCGTTCGGATGAAAATGGGCTTGACAGAATACAAAATACTTTATCTCCAAAATACATTACCTCGTAAAAAATACATTATCGAGATGAAAATACATTAGCCAGAACAAAATACACCATCCAAAAAACATCTATCCATCATCCAGAAAAAAATAGATTATCTCGCGAAAGTACAGAAGAAAATACATTATCCCCAGAATACATTACCTAACGCACCGTTCGCAAAGGGATATTCACACTGATATCCTGTTTTTCAAGCGTTAAATAAACCGTTTTGTACCCATCTCTTACGAAGATGTGGCGCAGATGCAGCTCTGTCCTGGAGCGCAGTTGGGGCCTGGGAAGTCTGGATTTTGTTCGAATAAAAGGGTTGGGAAGAGATGAATGTGTTTTCATTTCTGCATATGTTTATGTATATCTAGTGTGGAATTCATGTCGAACAAATCGCAAGTAGAACAACGAAGGGAAGTACAGGAAAACGCACGAATATGCCGAAGGCCTTTTCGCATTTACTGCTTCATCATGCCCCGATGAAGCAGTATATACGAAAAGGCCTTCGGGATATTCGTGTGCGTTTTTGTACTTCCCTTCGCTGCTCTACATGCAGCATGTATATCTAGATACACACAGATGAACACGCATACAATCACGCACATATACAGACACGCAGACACACATGCAAAGACACAAACACAATCACAGAAAAACACACACACACATAAAAACATACACGGAACCACAAACACACATATCCTTTCCCCCTCCACAAACACACATTCACACACAAACATACACACAGAAACAAACACACACAAACACACACACACACACACACACACACACACACACACACACACACACACACACACACTGAATATTTAAGCACACCATAAAGACGGAGGGTAAAAATAGATGAGCAAAGGGCACTTCGACGCCGGAGGAAAGCGAGACGCGTGAGAAGCGCAGCACCAGCGGACTTTCGGACGATTCCAGGTGGATTGGCCGATTTCTCAAACCCGAGGCCTACACCTGATGTCGGCTGTGGGTGGGGAAGAGGTGGGGAAGGGGTGAGGGAGGGGGGAAGGGATGGAGGAAGGGATGGGGAAGGATGGAGTGGGGGGAGGGAGGTGGGACAAGATGGGGTGGGGAAGAATGGGAAAGGCTGGGGAAGGGAAAAGGGGAGGGGAAGGGAGGTGGAAAGGATGGGGTGGGATGGGGAAGAGGAGGTGGATGTGGGTAGGGGTGAGGCGGGGAAGATGGGGAAGGGACGGGGTAGGGAGGGGGAAGGGGATGGTGAGAAGGGATGGGGTGGGGAAAGATGGAGAAGGAGTAGGAGAGGCAGAAGGGGGTATTGAGGAAGGGAAATGGAAAGGGAAAGAGAGTGATGAAAGGGAGACTGAAGGGGGAAAGGGCAAGAGGATGGCGTGAAGAGTCGTGGGAGAAGGAAGAGGGAAAGGACACAAAAGGGAAAGAGGGAGTAAGAGAAAGGGGAAGAGATAAAGAAGGTAGAGAGAAGAAGAGATTATGGTAGAGAAGGGAAGGGTTAGAAGGGAGGGATGAGAAGAGCAGACAGAGAGAGAGAGAGAATGAGAGAGAGAGAGAGAGAGAGAGAGAGAGAGAGAGAGAGAGAGAGAGAGAGAGAGAGAGAGAGAGACAGATAGATAGATAGAAAGATAGATAGAGTCTTTTTTATTTTGACTTTAGATAGATAGACTGACAGAGGGATAGGTAGATAGATAGACAGACAGATCGATAGATGGATAGATAGATAGATAGATATATATAGAGAGAGGAGGGGAGGGGGGAGGAGGGAAGGGGGGAGGAGGGGAGGGGGGAGGAGGGGAGGGGGAGGAGGGGAGGAGGAGAAGGAACGGGTTTTATAACGAGCAGAAGTCAATATCGGGATGTCGGTCGTGGATATTAAAAGGGATAAGGAGAGGCTGCAGATGCGGAGAAAAAATGAAGAAAAAAAAGAAAAAGAAAAAGGAACATGAGTGGGATAAAATTCGAGTAAAATTCGGGAACATCGGTGGATTTTTGTCTTGATTATTCCGGTGCAAATTATTATTTTTTTTTTTTTCAAAACTATTCGGAGTCGGCTACGATATATGCCTATACCATTTTGTATTTTCAGCTACAATGTACGATACACGCCTTTATAACGCGAACGAATTCGTTATCTTCCTTATTTGCATATCGTAGAAAAAAAAACAAAAAAAAAAAAACGTTTACTGGATCATATGTCTTCATAAACAACTATGACAAGATCATTTTTTATTTTTCTTATTCTCTTTATCTTATTATTTATTGATTGATTAATCCATATATCGATCTATTCACATTTTGTTTATTTATTACTTATTAATACATATTTTTTTTGTTTTGCTCTTCGTATAGTGAATACTTTTTCCTCTATGTCTGGGATATTCTCTCTCCTCTTTATATATCAGCCGATAACTCTGGAGCGTGAAGCTTTTTTCTCCCCATTTCCAGCAACATCTATTGATTTTCTTGCAGCACAAGGTCAAAAAAGAATATTTGGGGTGGATGGGAGAGGGGAAGAGAGGGGGGGGGGGGGGCGAGAGGTAGAGAGACACGTGTATATACTGTACATGCGTGGACGTCTCTCTCTCTCTCTCTTTCTCTGTGTCTCTCTCTCTTTACACACACACACAAACACACACACACACAGATATATATATATATATATATATATATACACACACACACATGCATACACACACACACACACACGCACACACACACACACACACACACGCACATACACACGTAAGAACAATATATACATAGAAGTAATGAAATCATAAAAAAAATCCACATACAATATAAACATATAATGAAATGACATAACATATACCCGAAAAAAAACTATCATAACCAAAAAGGTAAAAACAAACCAAAGTGGGTATTGGTGAGAGGGAAGGCCTATCGGGTAAATAAGGTTGTATTGTTGAGTTCGGGTTTCATCTTCTGAATATATAAGGATTCTGAGATGATAAGGTCTGGACGGGAGGAATGGGAAGATAGACATAATATCCGTATCTATTATTGTCTTACTGACTTTTTAACGGTTCTTTTGACAGTTTACTGATGATGGAGGTCTAGTTTATGCCTTCGAAACGTCTGTAATAAACATGAATATCTTCACGATTGTATTAGTCTACCTCTTCATACTTAACGATACGACGCCTGAGTGGCAAACCTATCACAAAATGTATATTTATATATATATACGTGCAT
>NC_061841.1:23312920-23315420 GCF_019202785.1 Penaeus chinensis
TATTATATATACATACCTACATACCTACATACATATATACTGTATATTTATATGTATAGACACACACACACACACACACACACACACACACACACACACACACACACACACACACAGCATTCATGTGTGAGCGTGTGTACTTTCAGGAATAAAGTGCATTCTCTTCCGGCAGTCGGCTAACACAACTCTGCGGATAACTGTCTCCATATTTCATTATACAACGAAGGTGGCTGAGCAAGCCTATCATCCTTTAAACTCGTTTACATATTTGTTTCTCATGAAGTAGCCACTATGCTAGCATATTATAAAGTATAAAGCAGCAGAACTAAGAATTTAAACATCTTTTGTATTGTATGGCAAAAAAGTATTATTGTTTAGACGTGACTTCAAATCATTAGGTACACTGAATAATTAATTAGGAAAAAATGATACATTTGTTAATTCGCAATAAATATACACTATTTTAAGTCCAAATATTATAGAAATGAACTAGTAAGAGCAACTTGTATTGTAAGGTTTATTGTTCACAAAATATTGTTTGTAGTGATTATATGAAGGACTACAATTTTGATCTCTCTCTCTCTCTCTCTCTCTCTCTCTCTCTCTCTCTCTCTCTCTCTCTCTTTCTCTCTCTCTCTCTCTCTCTCTTTTTTTTCTTCTAGGAAATCAATACATCAGCAAAACTATATCTTGTGAAAAAAAAAATTGGATCAAATTCCCACTTTGTTGATAACAAAAAAAAAAAAAAAAAAAAAAAAAAATTGCACGTGATCTGTTTTTTGCTAATTTTCCTACTAAAATTTGAAAGGGCCATATTCGAAAAGAATTATGAATTACGTATTAAAATTCACGCACTAATTTCATCTATACTCCCAATTCTTAACTCGTTCCATAAACAAATAAAAATAAACTAAGTTATATAAAACTACATTCACACTATGTATCATCATCTATCGTTTAACACTTGCCATTTAACTATCATGTCATTTTACCACCACATCGCATATTACATCAAACTGTGTTCGCCTGCCAAGCTACCTCAATATCACATTATATGATATTACCTTACTACGTCGTCCAAACACCACATACCACATACAGCGTCCCCTGAAGGATATCATAATTCTGTGTCAACATCCCGTCTAAGTGTCCCTTTAAGATACAGTGTCACCATCACCTCATAAAACATTATCCTCTTACGTCGTACAAACATCATCGAACGTGCCCTAAAGATACAGTGTCTCCATAGCGTGTCAGTGTCCCTTATAGATACAGTGTCACCATAGCGTGTCAGTGTCCCTTATAGATACAGTGTCACCATCGCGTCAAGTGTCCCTTAAAGATACAGTGTCACCATAGCGTGTCAGTCTCCCTTAAATATACAGTGTCACTTTAGCGTGTCAGTGTCCCTTAAATATACAGTGTCACCATAGCGTGTCAGTGTCCCTTAAAGATAGTGTCACTTTAGCGTGTCAGTGTCCATTAAAGATACAGTGTCACCATCGCGTCAAGTGTCCCTTAAATATAAAGTGTCACCATCGCGTCAAATGTCCCTTAAATATGCAGTGTCACCATAGCGTGTCAGTGTCCCTTAAAGATACAGTGTCGCCATCGCGTTTCGTCTCACCATCCCGGGGTTCATACTCACCATCACTTCCCCGCCATTGGTTCCCTGATATTCGATTCCGTCACAGCCGACCCGACAGAGAATAAATCACAGAACTTTCTGTGTGGTTGACAGCCCCCCCCCCCCCACACTCTCTTTCTTTCGTCCCCTTTCTTCGTCATTTTCTTTTTTTTAGTTTTACTTCTTCTCCTCCTTTCTTTCTCTTCTTTTTTCTTCTTCTAAATCATTTACATTGAATAAATAAAAGTATTTTCAATTTCTCTCCTACCTTCCTTTATCTCTGTTTATTGTCTTCCCACAGTATCCCCCTTTTCTTTCTCTCTTTTCTATCTATCCATCTAGTTGCACTCATCCTCCTTCTTCCTTCCTCCCCGCCTTCCTTCTCCTCTCTTCCTTCACCCTATCCATAACGCGACACTCATTTTCATCATACTCTCGACTCCCTCGTCTCCCTTTGCTCCATAAATCAGTTAAACTTGCCAAGGTTCTTAGGGCCGTTCGTCTGGGTCCATCTCCGCAAGCTGTTTGAAGATGCTCTCTCTCTCTCTCTCTCTCTCTCTCTCTCTCTCTTTTGCTTCGCTTTTCACTCTTTATTTCTCTCTGTTTATTTTCTCCCTTTCTCTCCCTCACTCCCCCTCTCTCTTCTTACATCTCCTTCCTTCCCTCTCTCTCTCTCCCTCTTTCTCCCTCTCACAGTAACCGAATAAAATGGACTAATTTTCATTATCTATATTGTTTATTACGTACATATCTTATGGCCCCCCAACACATATATGTCTGTCACATACATACATACACAGCCTCACAGCATCTCGGCTGTGTTCCTTGCATCTTAACACCTTTCACCAATAAATATAATTTTGTAGGGCCCTA
>NC_061841.1:23317920-23325420 GCF_019202785.1 Penaeus chinensis
ACACGCAAGTATTTGTGCGGAGAATCGTGTGTCAAACGGCATGAAATCTGTAGCTTGTCTCCTATCCCAGCAAAACTGTACACCCGAGTCAGGTTGTGAATTAATTCAATAAAGTCAAAAAAACGTGTAAGATTTGTTCGTATTATCACTTTATAAAGAGAAAAGAAGGAAGAAAAAAAAAAAAAAGAAAAGACAACTCAAAATAACCATGAGATTTGTGAAATGAAATACCAAATATGAAAGACAAATTGCAAAAAACTAAGAATGACCAGGAAATCACACGTAAGTATAAAACACACGAGATGCATAATAGTATCCTGGGTTTTAACATCTGTTGAGGAGCCTGACTTTAAAGGTCAACATGCACTCAATACTCAATAGGTCTCTATACACACAAAAATGATAATGGTTCCCGGTGTCTGTGTAAACGAGGAAAGGAAGCAAGCAGGCAAACAAGACAATAAATGAGGGAAATAGAGAACACCAGGCAAGCAAGAAAAAGGAGAAAAAAAGGAGAATAAGAAGCAAGAGATTAAGGAAACAAGGCAATAAAAGGGAAAAAGAAAAATCAAGCAAACAAGAAAGAAGAAGAAAAAAGAGAAGCAAACGAGCAAGCAAAAAGAGAATAAAAAAAAAAGAACACCAAGCAAGCAAGAAATAAGAAGAAGAACAACAACAACAAGAGGAAGAAGAAGAAGAAGAAGAAGAAGAAGAAGAAAAAGCAAGATTTCAGTGAATTATTATTCGTTACTTTTGCGGAATTATGCGAAATCAATTATTCAAAGTCATCTAAACACAAAGCAAACATCAACATACCAATTATGTCTCTATAATCTATAGAAAAGCGTCTATTAACATTATCCACCAAAGAGAAGAGAAATATTTGAAAAGAAAAAATGAAAGAAATATTTGAAAAAGACAAAATGGATAAAAAAAATATTTGAAATATGTATAATAAATAGAAACATTTGAAATATATATAATAAATAAGATATATTAGAAACAGATATAATAAACAAAAAATATCTGAAATATATATGATCAATAAAAAGACAAAGGACAAATAAACAGAATAACGAATTAAAAAGATGAAATATTCAAAAGAAATCATTCTCAAAATGCTCTCGAAAGACCTGCCTCGTTGAGTGTCAGCGTATTTTAAATGGCGAATGACATTTGACCTTAACAGCTTTGGCTAAGGAATTACGTGTAAGGACGTTGGAGAGGAGACGGAGAGAGGGAGAGAGAAAGAGGGAGAGGGAAAGAGAAGGAAGGAGGGAGAGGGAGAAGAAGGTAAAAGGAGGGAAAGGGAAAGAGAGGGAGAGAGGGAGAGGGAAAGGGAGGGAGGGAGAGGGAAAAGGAATGAGGGAAAGAAAGAGATAGAGAGAGAGGGAGAGAGAGAGAGAGAGAGAGAGAGAGAGAGAGAGAGAGAGAGAGAGAGAGAGAGAGAGAGAGAGAGAGAGAGAGAGAGAGAGAGATAGATAGATAGAGATAGAGAGATAGAGAGAAAGAGAGATAGAGATAGAGAGAGAGAGAAAGAGAGAGAGAGAGAGAGAGAGAGAGAGAGAGAGAGAGAGAGAGAGAGAGAGAGAGAGAGAGAGAGAGAGAGAGAGAGAGAGAGAGAGAGTGAGAGAGAGAGAGGGGAGATGTAGAGAGAGAGAGGGGAGATGTAGAAAGAAAGAATGAGATGAAACTCGAGAGAGAGAGAGAGAGAGAAAGAGAGATAGATAGATAGATAGATAGATAGATAGAGAGAAACAGAGAGAAGGAAGAAGGAGAGGGAGAGAGAAAGTGAAAGGGAAAAGGAAAGGGACGAGATTGGAGGTGGGAAAAGGATAAAGAGAAGAAAATGCAAAAAGATCTCAATAAATATCACAGTGTTGCACACTCAAAAACACGTTCGGAGCTTGAACGCAGACTCAAGGGAGATAAGATGATGCAGCCTCTCTCAAGGCATCGATACGGAAGGGAAAAAATGCATCACACCCAATTTAACACGGAGAAAAAATAAATGAAGAAAGATTGCACACTCTATAAACCTCTTGTGCTCATTATATCCAGCTGATGCAGCATCTTGAGATACAACAACGATAAGACGAAATAAGAAAAAAAAAAAAAAGAGAGAAAAGAAAAATAAAAGCACTCAAATTGCACGTTCTGAATATTTTTGTGCTAATTCTAAGAGGAGAACTTGAAAGGTCTCTGAGCCACGCCTTCTGATAAGGAACGAGGGTATAAGGAGGAGAAAGCGAAGGGCCTTTGAGCCACGTCCCCCGAGAGATCGAGATGAGAGCTAAGGATGCTTGGCTAGATTCGGAGTCTCGAGAGCATCCTGGATCAGCTGACGAAGGGAACGTTCTGGCGAAGCCCTTGTGCTTGTGCGGAATGAGGCTTTGATCCGGGTTCTTGGGCCTCAGATGATAAGGTGCATAAATGGGAAGATTAAATGAACTATGTTATTAGCCGGCAAGAGGTGTCTAGGGTAAGGGAACAAGGAGCTAAGAAGGAGGAAGTTGGGGTTGAACACTGCTCTTCCGTGTTTATCATTATCTCGTTCCCCTCCTTTCTCTCTCTCTCTCTCTCCCTCTCTCCATCCCCCTTCTCTCTCCGCCACCTCTCTCTCTCTATATATACAGATAACCAATTAAGGTTATACAGAACACAACAGCCCATTCCATCTCTCTGGAACTCTGGATAAATCTCCCTCGCTCTCTGCAAGATTTAGAACCTCTTTAATCAGTAAAGTAGATAAAGCAGTGGATGCAATATTGCCAAATGCCATAGCTTCCAATACGGCTCCGTAAAATGCATTTTGTTAGCTAAAAGAAAGTAGCCTTTGAGTTGTGTTGTGGAAGATACTTTAGAAAAAGAAGAAGTAAAATATGAATTGCAGAAAGGTTTGCTATGCATCATATTTCCCATAAAAGTGATGTGCGCTCGAGTGGTGGAGAGACGAGCATGGGTAGAGAGGGAATCTGAAATGGGAAGGATATGTACTGAGACACGAGGCAACGCCATAGTAATAGAAGTATGGAATTGTACAGAATAATGAAGAGTCGTCGAAGAGAGGTAAGCTTTTAAGGGGTTCTGGTAAGGGCGAAGATAAGACTAGGTTTCCTTTTGCTCATCTCACACATTAAGGAAGCTTGGATATCAAAGGTGAAATAATGATAAAGGAAATAAGAGAGAGAGGGAGAAATAGGTGGAGAGATGGATAAGAATAAATAAATACATAGGAGATATTTAGACAGACAGATAAACATATGAATATGTAGGCAAACACACACACAGAGTCATGTAAATAGTACACTATTATATGAATGGAAAAACACTCTACCATGTTGATATGGCAGAAAGACCCACAATACAAAACTAGATTTATTGAAAGTGAGACTACAGTTTCGAAATCCACCTGGAATCCATCCTCAGGTCTGAAGAAGAAAGGAAGAGGAGGGTGTATAAAAGAGAGAGAGGAAAGGCAACGTGGTAACACGGGGCAGGTGTGGACAGACGAACGGAATCGAAGTCAGTCAGGTCGGAGAATCGAGCGGACTATGTGCAGGGTGGCAGGCATACGGGTGAAGGCGGATCATGTGGGAAGCGAGGAGACTGTCGACAGGAGAGAAGCCGCTGTTCAATTTTAATTAGACAGCAGCTTTATTAAGAAGGATTCCACCAGTCTGCGGACGTGGACATCAGCGGAAGGAAAAACAATTCGTGCCGCTGACCAGTCCACCTGATGGCCTGTTTCCCACTGATGGCAAAATAGGGCGTTGTAGTTGTGTCCCCTGGATACAGCGTCCTTATGTTGAGACAGACACTTAGTGAGACTGGCGCCCGTCTCGCCGAAGTATTGCCTATCACAGGAGGTACAAGGAACAGAATAGGTACCCACCTTCGAGGGAGAGGGAGGGCTGGTGTGGATCAGGTTGCGATGGAGAGTATTCACCTGGCGAAAGATCAGCCTGCAGTTGAGAGAGTGAAGAGGGCGACGGAGAAAGTAGATCTCTTCAGTGTAGTGCAGGCTGAGGACGGGCTGGTGAGGAGTCTTTTTAGGAGAGTAGTCGTGCTAGAAGCTACGCCGTGCCATGGATAACGCGGCGTCGAGAACATGACGAAGGTAGCCCAGTTTGGAGAACGAACGGACACTATTACATGTTCTACAAAGAGCCTAAATTACTATTCATACACACTTGCATGGAATATTGAATATTGAATTCACCTTGCAGACTTGGATACTAAAATACAATTCAGATGTTATATATACTTGTTACGTGAACATGATCACCGACCTCAAGAGACTCACAGTGTGGTGGCATATGAAGATACGAGCATCTCAGCCAGTCTCTTCTGGGTCGACAAGTTGCTCACACACACGGGCCTGCCTATAGACAGCTACACAGACAGAGATAGAGATATATCACTGTATTATTAGCTACAGATAAAAAGTAAGGGGTACCAACATGCAAGTATAAATGTGATGTAATTCATTCAATGATAAGATCTTGTATGTGGAGCTTGAATGTAGTCAGAAGGGATGATGTAGAATCTCGGAAAAAAAATCAGATCTACGCAACAGCACCAAAATATGAAGCAAGAAGAAGACGGTAAAAAGTACATGCTCTTGTGCTAATTATATCGAGATTATGCAGCATCTCGAGACACATCGACCCAATGGAAGAAAAAAATCTGACCAATGCAACAACAAAAATAACAAGGAAGACAAAAAGAAGATAGAAAATACAACCATTTATGCTAATTATAAGAGGAGAATTTGAAGGGTCTCGGAGACATACCTTCTGATAGGGAACAAGGGGATAAAGAGGGAGAGAAGGAGGAGGAAGCGAAGGGCCTCTGAGCCACGTCCCCCGAGAGATCGAGATGAGAGCTAAGGATGCTTGGCCAGATTCGGAGTCTCGAGAGCATCCTGGATCAGCTGACGAGGGGAACGTCGAGCCCTTGTGCTGCCTCGGCCCGATTGAGGGTTTGATCCAGATTCTTGGGTTTTATTTGATAAAGCAATGTTTTAATATAAAAAAAGGAGAAGAAGAAGAAGAATTGATGAACTATATGAAAGAAATAAAGGAGGAAACAGAGGAGAATAGAAATATAGACAGAGGAGAAGGAGAAAGAGCAACTGGATAAGGAGGAAGACGAGATAAAAAATGTGAGGAACTGGAAAAAGAATAAGAAGTCGAGAAGGAAAAGAAAAGAAAACACCAATAAGAGATGAATACATTAAATTCCAAGGGAAAGAAGGAAAATAATTCAAAAAGAAAAAAAAGACAAGTGAAACAGAAGAAAAAAAAAAGAAAAAAAATGTTGGTCAGTAAGAGAGAAGAGAGAGAGAAAAAGAAACATAGATAAGAATTCCAAAAAGAAAAGCGGATACAGGGGAAAAACAAGAAAAAGGAAAAGCAATAAATATAAGAATAACAATAACAAATGCACCTACTCTATCTCTCCTCCCCAACGCACATAAACATAATCAAGAAAAGTTATCTTTTGCGTGACGTCATATCAACAAGCCCTTTACGCGGTAGAAGTCTTAGATCTTTTCTTGAGAGAGTGATAGATAGATGGATAGAGAGAGAGAGAGAGAGAGAGAGAGAGAGAGAGAGAGAGAGAGAGAGAGAGAGAGAGAGAGAGAGAGAGAGAGAGAGAGAGCAAAGAGAGAAAGAGCAAAGAGAGAGAGAGCAAAGAGAGGGAGAGGGAGAGGGAGAGGGAGAGGGAGAGGGAGAGGGAGAGGGAGAGGGAGAGAGAGTGGGAGAGAGAACGAGAGAGAGCAAAGAGAGAGAGAGCGAGAGAGAGAGAGAGAGAGAGAGAGAGAGAGAGAGAGAGAGAGAGAGAGAGAGAGAGAGAGAGAGAGAGAGAGAGAGAGAAGAGAGCAAAGAGAGAGAGAGCAAAGAGAGGGAGAGCAAAGAGTGGGAGAGGGAGAGGGAGAGGGAGAGGGAGAGGGAGAGAGAGTGGGAGAGAGAACGAGAGAGAGCAAAGAGAGAGAGAGCAAAGAGAGAGAGAGAGAGAGAGAGAGAGAGAGAGAGAGAGAGAGAGAGAGAGAGAGAGAGAGAGAGAGAGAGAGAGAGAGGGAGAGGGAGAGAGAGAGAGAACGAGAGAGAGCAAAGAGAGAGAGAGAGAGAGAGAGAGAGAGAGAGAGAGAGAGAAGAGAGAGAGAGAGAGAGAGAGAGAGAGAGAGAGAGAGAGAGAGAGAGAGAGAGAGAGAGAGAGAGAGAGGGGAAAGAGAGAGAGAGGGGAAAGAGAGAGAGAGGGGAAAGAGAGAGAGAGGGGAAAGAGAGAGAGAGAGGGGAGAGAGAGAGAGAGGGGAGAGAGAGAGAGAGGGGAGAGAAAGAGAGAGGGGAGAGAGAGAGAGAGAGAGAGAGAGAGAGAGAGAGAGAGAGAGAGAGAGAGAGAGAGAGAGAGAGAGAGAGAGAGAGAGAGAGAGAGAGGAGAGGGAGAGAGGGAGGAGAGAGAGAGAGACAGAAAGAGAAAGAGTGACGGAGCAGGAAGGAAGAAGAAGGAAGGAGGAGATAAGGTGGAACCAGGTTATTCAACACCTTTGACGTACCTTGCCGTGCGCCTCCCTCCTCCCTTCCCAATAACATTGGATAATATAATAACTCAGACCTAGGGCTTTTACTAATAACAATCATATCAAATTATGGGGTTCGCTGCAATATACAATTTATTACACGCTAAATAAGAAAAAATATTGAAGAAGACGACTGAGTTTGCAATTGGATCGCCTCGCTTTGGTCCCAGCCTTTTTGTTCCGTCTCTGAGGATAGTTTTTAGGGCATTCCCGTGAGCCCTCTTCACTTTCTAACAATTATTGCCACAAATGATGCCGAGGAACAGAGAAAAAACTTATTATCTTTCAAGGGCAACAATCATTTGTTTAAATCTCAGTGATACAGATATTGTTTAAATCAGTTCTTGTTAAATCAAATTGTCATTAGTCCTTGCTGTGGAATCTTAGAAGCCACGGCCCTCAGGTTGAGACCCACTGGCCTGGTGGGTAGCTCCAGCCAAGAGAAAAAAAATGAATAGATGTAAATGAAGTGGACAAAGGAAAGGACAAGAAGAAGAAGAATGAGGATGAAGGGAAGAGAAAAAGGAATTGAGAGAGAGAGAGAGAGAGAGAGAGAGATAGAGATAGAGATAGAGATAGAGATAGAGATAGATAGATAGATAGATAGATAGATAGATAGATAGATAGATAGAGAGAGAGAGTGAGAGAAAGAGTGACAGAAATAAAACAAAACAAAACATTCAGTACTGAAATAAAGCATGGAAGACATAAATCGATATACCAGTGGAATAAAAAATACCGCTACACCGCAAAATAGGAAAAATAAACAGAGACAGGAATATAATAAAAGGAAGAATAAGAAAAGGCAAGAGATAATATTTTGTGTTCTACGATCCCTGAGAATCATAAACCTTGACGTGTCTTGTTATATAGATGTTAATAGGCTTTCAGTCTCTCTTTATTAACGAGTGTTT
>NC_061841.1:23335420-23337920 GCF_019202785.1 Penaeus chinensis
AGGAAAGACGTAAGGAGGACGAAAGAAAGGAGAGAAGAGAGACGTAGAGAAGGAGTTGGAAAGAAGTCGGCCACACGCTTTAAAGGATCGGCGAATGTGAATGATGATTTCCACTCATCCCCTACGCAGAACAACAGTGATAATAATGATCATAAAGGACAATAAGAGTAATAAACAACAACAACAACAACATCAACAATAACAGTTATAATTGCAATAGTACTTCTCTTACCAACAATAATAATGATCACAAAATCGTGAGAGAAAAATCGTCCATTCAAAATACGAACATACCGTAAAATATTCTACCCGCCTGTGACTCTCCGTTCTCGTGCCGTTCAAATCCATGCGTTATCCACCACATATGTCACTGACAACATGTGCTTTTCCCAACACCGTCGACTTACCACATATGTCATTAAACCACATATTATCTTTCTTGTTTTTAATAACATGTACTGTCCACCACATATTTCATATGCCACATAAGCCGTCCTGAATATGTCAACCACTGCATAAGACATCTCACTACATGTTCTGTACACTTCCCACTAACATTTCTGCTCAAAACATAATCCCAAAGTACTACGGGAATGAAGCTCAAAACAAACAAACACACCCACCTACACACAGAAACAAACAAATACACACATTAACAAGTAAACATACAAACAAACAGACAGACAGACACACAGACGAGCACACAAACAAACACAGACAAACAGACAAAAACAAACACCAACCATCCAAACAACCAACCAAGCAAGCAAACACATACAAACAAATACACAAACAAACACAAACAAACACTCACAAACACACAAACAAACACTCACAAACACACGAATAAACAAACAAACGCAAACAACCAGTAAAGGAAACACACTAACACAAACACACAAACAAATGAACATAAATAAACAACCAAACACAAACACAAACTAACAATAAACAAAACCAACCAAAAAACAACAAACAAACAAAGACAGCCCTTCTCCCACGCGAGACGAGGGGCGCGAGAGGCATGGGGAGAGGGGAAAGGATTGCGTGAGGCGCGTGTGCCTTTGACTCTCTATGGAAGGGAGTATGGGGGTGGAAGGGGACAAGGGAAGGATGGGGGGAGGGTATGGGGTGGGTGTTGGGTGGGTGTGGGGGGGAGGGGGATGGAAGAATGGGGGAAAAATCGAGGTGTGATGGAGAGGACGGAGAGTGACTAATAAAGAAAGGAAGGAGGGATAGAGGAGGTGGAAAATAAAATAGAAAAGAAGGAGAAGGAGGAGGACGAGGAGGAGGAAGAAGTGGAGGAGTTGTAGGAGAAAGGAGTGAGGAAGAGCTTGGAGATTCAGGAAAAAGAGGATGAGGAGGTGGAGGAGGAAGAAGAAAATGAAAAGGTGGAGGTGGAATAAGACAAAGAGGAGGAGAAGGCGGACGAGGAAGAGCGGGGAGAAGAGTAGGATAGAGGTGGAGAAGAGATAAGAAAGAGGTGAAGGAAGAGAGAAAAAAAATGAAGGAAGATGTGGAGCCGGAAAGAGAAAGAGAAAGAGAGCGAGAGAAAAAAAAAAAACGAGAAATAGAAAGAAGGAAAGAAAAAGAAAGAGAAATAAACAGAAAGAAACAGAGATGAAAAACAAGAGAAAGAGAGAGAGAAAGAAACAGAGATAGAAAAGAAGAAAAAGAGAAAGAGGGAAAGAAAGAGCAAGATAGAGACCGAACATCAGAAGCGTCTCCTCTCCGATAAGTTGCGCGCGATGCATAGCGAAGACTTCCGGCGGGATAGATGCGTCGACACGTAGCCTTGCTGGCGATGTCTTTTTACATTCGCGATCCCTGCTCAGATCTCCGACATATCCGCTATCTCCGGCTTTATTTAACTTTGTTTTGCTATAATTGTTTAGGTTAAAAGAGAGAGAGAGAGAGGGAGGGAGAGAGAGATAGATAGATAGATAGATAGATAGATAGAGAGAGAGAGAGAGAGAGGAGAGAGAGAGAGAGAGAGAGAGAGAGAGAGAGAGAGAGAGAGAGGTGGGGGAGAGAGCTTAAACAAATGAGAGAGAGAGAGAGAGAGAGAGAGAGAGAGAGAGAGAGAGAGAGAGAGAGAGAGAGAGAGAGAGAGAGGTGGGGGAGAGAGCTTAAACAAATGAGAGAGAGAGAGAGAGAGAGAGAGAGAGAGAGAGAGAGAGAGAGAGAGAGAGAGAGAAGAGAGAGAGAGAGAGAGAGAGAGAGAGAGAGAGAGAGAGAGAGAGAGAGAGAGAGAGAGAGAGAGAGAGAGAGAGAGAGAGAGAGAGAGAGAGAGAGAAAGAAAAAGAGAGGAAAGAAAACTAGTATTCATAAACTGAATACAGAGAACAGGCCCGAGGTCAACGTCCGGTCGACGGCATGAACCGGTCAACCCAGTTGTAGTTTGAATGGTTGTTCAGGGGCTTAGGAGGCGCGGCCCCGAAGGATCCTGCACGCCCCTGAGACTGCCCGGCTGAGCCACCGTCAACACAGCAATTCCGCA
>NC_061841.1:23343743-23346243 GCF_019202785.1 Penaeus chinensis
GTGTTAAGGGCCGGCTGTGAAGAAGGGAGACCCGGCTAGCGGCCTAGATGGAGGGGGGCCTGGAGCGGAGCCCAGGGCGGTAGGCAGGTCCGAGCGGGACCGTGCCTTGAGGTAGAGTGGTGTAGAATTCAAGAGGATTCACGAGCAAAGGGGCGTTACAAGGTCAGCACGGCGGCGATGGCGTGGGGCATTGGTAGTAACAGAGGTAAATGAGAGAGTGAGAGGAGAGAGAGAGAGGAGATGGAGAGGAGGAGAGAAGAGAGAGAGAGAGTGAGAATGAAGGAGAGAGAGTGAGAGAGAAGAGAGAGAGAGAGGGTAGAAGAGAGATAGAGAGAGAGAGAGAGAGAGGGTGGGGATGAAGAGAAGGGTGGGGAGAGGAAGGAGAGAGAGAGAGAGTGAGAGAGAGAGAGAGAGAGGAGAGAGAAGAGAGAGGGAAGTAGAGAGAAGAGAGTGAGAGAGAGAGAGAGGGCTGTGAGAGAGAGAAGAGAGAGAGAGAGAGAGAGACGAGGGTGTGGGAGATGAGAGAGAGAGATGAGAGAGAGATGAGAGAGAGTGAGAGAGAGAGAGAGAGGAGAGAGCAGAGAGAGAGAGAGAGGAGGGTTGGGAGAGAGAGAGAGAGAGAGAGAATGAGAGAGATGAGATGAGAGAGAGGAGTGTGAGAGAGATGGAGAGAGAGAGAGGAGAGAGGGTAGAAGAGAGGAGTGAGAGAGAGAGAGGGTGGGGAGAGAGAGAGAGAAGAGAGGGGAGGAAGGGGGAAAAGGAGGGAGAGAGAGAGAAAAGAGAGAGAGGGAGGGTGGGAGAGAGAGAGAGAGAGAGAGAGAGAGAGAGGAGAGAGAGAGGGGAGGGGAGAGGGGAGAGAGGGAGGGTGGGGGAGAAGAAAGGGGAAGAGAGGGGAAGGGGAAGTGGGGGGGGGAGGGAAGGGGGGTGGGGAGAAAAAAGGGGAGGGGAAACGGGGAGGGGGGGAGGGGGGGGGGGGGCCGGGGGGGGGGTTTGGGGGTGGGGG
The DNA here is from genome assembly GCF_019202785.1 of Penaeus chinensis. Lineage (NCBI taxonomy): Eukaryota > Metazoa > Arthropoda > Malacostraca > Decapoda > Penaeidae > Penaeus > Penaeus chinensis. The sequence continues at coordinate 23,344,747 of NC_061841.1, forward strand.
GGCGGTTGGAGGGGGGTAAGGCCCCCCCCCCGGCCCCCCCCTTTACCCCCCTTTCCCCAACCCCGGGGCCCCCCCCCTTGATCCCTTTAAAAACCCTTTTCCCCAAACCCCCCCCCAAAGCGTTTTCCCCAAAAAAAAACCGAAAATTGCCTCACTTTCCTCCGCTCTTAGGGAAACGCACATGAACAGACCGCCGGGCCGAATTTTCAGTTCCATGACCAAAAAACCCATAAAAAAAGAAAAAAAGGTAGGGTTATACCCACGCCGTTTCGAGTGAAATTAAAACCATTTCTAAATTTCTCTCGAATTTAGAATCTATTGAGAAAAAACTCGGGGGGCCCCCTTTCCACCCCCACTGGGTTTAAAAAATTCCCCCCCCCAATTTCTTCCCTTCGCCCCCCCACCAAAAATCCCCTCTCGTCCCCCATTTCCTTTTTTTTGGGTTCCCCCCCCCCCACCCTTTCCCCTTCCTCCCCCCCCCCCCAAATCCCCTTGGGGTCCCCCCACCCCCCCTTTTTTTATCCCCCCCCCAATTTTCCCCGTCCTTTTTTCCCCCCCCCCCAATTTTTTTGGGCCCCCCCCATTTTCCCCCCCTTTATCCCCCTTCCCCCAAACCCCCTTTCCCCCCGTCCCCCTATCCCAAAATCCCCCCCTTCCCAATTTTTCCCCCTCCCCCCCCCGTCCCCCCCCATCCTCTCGTCCATTTTTCCTCAACTATTTATTCTTGAAACGTTTTGGGGCCCACCCGTCCCCCCTCGGGGGGATGCACTGACTGCAGCGCAAAAAAGGGGTTTCAACACGCGGAAAATAGAATATATGTGGCTGTACTCGCACACACACACACACATATATATTAAGAGTGGGATAGGTAGATATATTAATAGACAGATAGACAGAGATATACAGATAGATAGATAGACAGATAGATAGAGTGATGTGTATATGTATACGTATACACACACACACACATACATATTTATATATGTGTGTGTGTGTGTGTTGAGTGTGTGTATGTGCATTACATACTTACAACAATACATATACAAACCACACACACACACACACACACACACACACACACACACACACACCACGCACACAACACACACACCCCCACACACACAACACACAACACACCCAACGCACACACACACACACACACACACACACACACACACACACACCCACACACACACATATATATATATTATTATATATATTTCTATATATGTGTGTGTGTGTGTGGGTGTGTGTGTGTGTGCGTGTGATGAGTGTGTATGTGCATACTACATTATATATATATATTATATATATATCATATATATACAACATATACACACACATACACGAAAAAAACAAATATATGAAAAAACAACAACAGCAGAACCGAGACTTCTTCAAATACAAACACCACACTTTGAAACACAAAACAAGCTAACGTATTTATCAAAGGACCTTTTATGGCTTAGAGGCCATGATCATGCGGGTTAAAAACAA
>NC_061841.1:23366243-23368743 GCF_019202785.1 Penaeus chinensis
GTTCTCCAAGAAACGCATATACCACACCTCGTCTCTGACGAGGTCATTTCGCTGAGGAACTACCATTTATGTCAGAGGGACTGAGAGGGTAGGGTGGAGGCGGGTGTCGCCATGTACATCCACCAAAGCCTTCCTTTCACTAAAGTGACTATTGATTCTACTTTGGAGTATGTCGCATGCAAAGTAAAAATCTGATCTGGTAGTCCGACACGGGTGGACGATAATAGCGGTAAGTTTAGCTTTATTGACATATCACTGGTCTCTACATTAATAGCAGCCAAGTGCCTGTGGTACACCATTGACGACTCGTTGGGAAGCGATCACCTCTCTATTTTTATTGAATATTCATGCGACACAGCAAGAACGACTTCAGTACCTAAATTAAAAGAGCAGACTGGGCCACCTTCACAAGGAGCGTCAAGCTCGAACTTGTTGGAGAAACTTGATGATAAAGTAAACAGTATTCAGAATTCGATTTCAGATGCAGCATTGCTATCTATTCCTAAAACAAATAGCGTTAAGCATAGAGTTCCACGGTGGACACCAGATTGTTGCAGGGCGATGCGGCAATGCAACAAGGCCTACAAGCTTTTGAAAAATAACATCAATAATGAGAACTTTTGCAATTACAAACTAGCAAGAGCTAGGGCTCGTAGAATAATTAGGCAAGCAAATAGAAACTCCTGGCGAAGCTTTGTCTCTAATAAATAGCAATACAAAAATATCAGAGGTTTGGTTCACTGTCAATAAAGTAAATAAGAAAAAAACACCTTTCAAATTCAAAACATCCTCGAGGGTACTAATTTCGATTCACCTAGAGACACTGATAATGCACTCGCCAGGCAGTTCTCTCATACAAGCAGCTCAGACAGTTACCATCCCACGTTCTTGACCATCAAGGAAGCGGCTGAGCTGCAACCTGTTCACTTTGCCATAGATGACTTTGATTACGATAAAGACCTAACAATGGATGAACTTGTCCGAGCCCTAGAAGCCTGTAGAGGAACATTCCCGATGAGATTCGATATGAGATGATAATGCATCTTAATCATGATGCCATGATGAAGTTGCTAGAAGTGTACAATTAAATTTGGGAAAGCCACACTTTTCCAAACTCATGGCACTTCGCCCACATCATTCCTATATTGAAAGGAGGGGGAAATCCCAGATCCGCCATCTCCTATCGCCCAATTGCATTAACAAGTTGCTTATGCAAGGTCAAGGAACGAATTGTTAACAGAAGGCTATTGCATTTTTTAAATACCAGTAATTTACTAGTTGACGAGCAGTGCGGCTTCCGAAAGGGACGCCAAACCCTTGATCAACTAGTAAAACTGGACAGTCATATTCAAGAGGCAATTGCCCCCCCCCAAAAAAAAAAAAAAAAAAAATTGATTTATTTCAGTATTTTTCGATATAGAAAAAGCCTACGACATGACATGGCGATATGGCCTACTCAGAAAACTTAATGCTTTTCGATTATGTGGAAACTTGCCTTGTTTTATTTCATTTCTGACAGAACTTTCTCTGTCAAACTTTTTTTCCGACAATGTCACCTTTTCGGACATTTTTGTCCAGGAACTAGGAAGTGTCTTGTCACCAACATTATTTATATGTATGATAAATGACATCTTACCGGTTGCCCCTCGGAATCTTAAATACTCACTGTACGCTGATGATTGTGCATTGTGGCATTCCAGCAGTGTTGCAAAGTTCTCGCAAAAATCGCATCCAATTGGCACTGGATATGATTCATAACTGGGGCCTCCAGTGGGGTTTCAAGTTTTCCACAAGAAAGAGTATTGGGGTAATTTTTTCAAACAGAATGAATCCGAACATCAGACTAACTCTATACAACCATCCTATACCTATTAAAAATTCTGCTAAATTTCTTGGTCTACTCTTTGATTGTAGACTCAATTGGAAAGACCACATTGGTCAGTTAAAAAATAAATGTCAAAAAGCACTAAATTGATTAAAGTGCATTTCTGGTAATAAATGGGAAGCTGATTAGTCTTTACCAATGATATATAAAGCTCTGATTAGGTCTAAAGTAGATTATGGGTCAATCATGTATGGCTCGGCATCAAACTCAGTTTTGAAAGGTTTGGATGCTGTGCAGAATGCTTGTTTGCGTGTGTGTCTTGGAGCCCTGAAATAAATTCGGATCGAGCGTCTTGAGGTGGAGTCAGGAGTACCTCCCCTTCGACTCAGCCGCGGTCAATTAGCATTGACCTATGCCGCAAAGGTGGCTCGAGATCCGAGCCATCCTAATGGCAATGGAGGCATCAGGCCCTTTGCCACGCGACTCTACGACCTCGTCGAGAAAGTCGGTATAGATCTCTCTACCATCGATACCCTGGTTCATTCAAATACAGCGCCATGGGAAACCCCCAACTTTTCTATCATGGGAGCCTGGCTTCCATCAGCCAAGGCCATGGCGCCGGAGGTGGAGGTAAGCCAGAGGTTCAGAGAGATCCTTATTAAACTTCTCCACTTT
>NC_061841.1:23378743-23381243 GCF_019202785.1 Penaeus chinensis
CTCTCACGGATACAGCGTGGGATTCTTCTGATAAATGATGATGATGGTTGTGGAGAATTACTAGTTATCAGAACATTATGATTTAAGTAAATAATCCAGAAATACTCGTGACTCGGGGGAAAGAGCAGAAATAGAAAATACTTCCAGACTTAATTAATACTTTCGGTGTAAACATAAATAAACAGCAGAACGCCATGATTAAAAACTGGACTTATCCCTTTGCATTTGCGAGAGACACTATCCTCTGCATAAATGACAACGTTTGCGTGCATGGACAACAAACTTCTTGCAAACTTCTTGAGTGAAATATTTAAAAACAAACAAAAAACATATGATACAAAAACAAGAATCGGCTATTTCGAGACACCGCGCATCGGCCCACGTGTGTTTTCATTTCGGACGGATGAGCGCGTGGAAATGTGCTGATTCACGCCTCCCTCCGGCCCGACGTAAACACAGCGAATCATCTTCCTTTTTCTCTCTCTGGCTTCCATCGCTTTCATTGCCTTTTTCTTTTTACTCTGTTTCTATTTCTTTGGCGCTTGTACTTTGTTTGTTTCTGTTTGTAGGGATTCTTCTTCAGTTTTTGTCTGTATGTCTGTATGTCTTCCTCCCTCTCTGTCTATCTGCCTGTCGTTCTGTCTTTTTGTCTGTCTGTCTCTCCTATATTTTCTGTACAAGTATATCACTGTCCTGTTTTGTCTATGTCTATGTCTCTGTACCTGTCTGTCTGCCTGTTTGTCCGTGTGTCTGTAGCTGTTTGTTTTCATACCTGTGTGTCTGCCTACCTGCCTGTCCATGTGTCTATATATCTGTCTGTCTAGCCGTGAGTCTGTCTGTCTGTCAGCCTAATTGTGAATCTGTCTGTCCGTCTGTCTGTCTGCCTAGCCGTGAGTCTGTCTGTCTGTCTGCCTAGTCCTGAGTTTGTCTGTCTGTCTGTCTGCCTAGCCGTGAGTCTGTCTGTCTGTCTGCCTACCCGTGCGTCTGTCTGTCTGTCTGCCTAGACGTGAGTCTGTGTGTCTATCTGCCTAGCCGTGAGTCTATCTGTCTGTCTGCCTAGCCATGAGTATGTCTGTCTGTCTGGCAGCCTAATTGTGAATCTGTCTGTCTGCCTAGCCGTGAGTCTGTCTGTCTGCTTAGCCATGAGTCTGTCTGTCTGTCTGCCTAGTCCTGAGTTTGTCTGTCTGTCTGTCTGCCTAGCCGTGAGTCTGTCTGTCTGTCTGCCTAGCCGTGCGTCTGTCTGTCTGCCTGCCTAGCCGTGAGTCTGCTTGTCTGTCTGCCTAGCCGTGTGTCTGTCTGCCTAATCCTGAGTCTGTCTGTTTGTCTGCCTAGCCGTGTGTCTGTCTGTCTGCCTAGCCGTGCGTCTGTCTGTCTGTCTGCCTAGCCGTGAGTCTGTCTGTCTGTCTGCCTAGCCGTGCGTCTGTCTGTCTGTCTGCCTAGCCGTGAGTCTGTCTGTCTGTCTGCCTAGCCGTGAGTCTGTCTGTCTGTCTGCCTAGCCGTGAGTCTGTCTGTCTGTCTGTCTGCCTAGCCGTGAGTCTGTCTGTCTGTCTGCCTAGCCGTGAGTCTGTCTGTCTGTCTGCCTAGCCGTGAGTCTGTCTGTCTGTCTGCCTAGCCGTGAGTCTGTCTGTATGTCTGCCTAGCCGTGCGTCTGTCTGTCTGTCTGCCTAGCCGTGAGTCTGTCTGTCTGTCTGTCTGCCTAGCCGTGAGTCTGTCTGTATGTCTGCCTAACCGTGAGTCTGTCTGTCTGTCTGCCTAGCCGTGCGTCTGTCTGTCTGCCTGCCTAGCCGTGAGTCTGTCTGTCTGTCTGCCTAGCCGTGAGTCACGGCTAGGCAGACAGACAGACTCACGGCTAGGCAGACAGACAGACAGACTCACGGCTAGGCAGGCAGACAGACAGACTCACGGCTAGGCAGACAGACAGACAGACTCACGGCTAGGCAGACAGACAGACAGACAGACTCACGGCTAGGCAGACAGACAGACAGACTCACGGCTGTCTGTCTGCCTAGCCGTGCGTCTGTCTGTCTGTCTGCCTAGCCGTGAGTCTGTCTGCCTAGCCGTGAGTCTGTCTGTCTGTCTGCCTAGCCGTGAGTCTGTCTGTCTGCCTAGCCGTGAGTCTGTCTGTCTGTCTGCCTAGCCGTGAGTCTGTCTGTCTGCCTGCCTAGCCGTGAGTCTGTCTGTCTGTCTGCCTAGCCGTGAGTCTGTCTGTCTGCCTAGCCGTGAGTCTGTCTGTCTGTCTGCCTAGCCGTGAGTCTGTCTGTCTGCCTGCCTAGCCGTGAGTCTGTCTGCCTAGCCGTGAGTCTGTCTGTCTGTCTGCCTAGCCGTGCGTCTGTCTGTCTGTCTGCCTAGCCGTGAGTCTGTCTGTCTGTCTGCCTAGCCGTGAGTCTGTCTGTCTGTCTGCCTAGCCGTGAGTCTGTCTGTCTGTCTGTCTGCCTAGCCGTGAGTCTGTCTGTCTGTCTGCCTAGCCGTGAGTCTGTCTGTCTGTCTGCCTAGCCGTGAG
>NC_061841.1:23391243-23398743 GCF_019202785.1 Penaeus chinensis
GAAACCAGCCACTACGATGGGAAATGGAGATAAATCGCATGTCATGCCTTTCATGATAGGGTTGCAGAAGCTGACTTTGCTTTATAGCCTCCGGTTCGGTGAAATGTGGATTTGCTTATCATCATCATCATCGTCGTAGTCATCTTTGCCTTCTTCTATATCATCGTCGTCCTGTTTGTCTTCGTTTCCATCTTCGTCTTCATCATCGTCCTCGTCTGCAAGCTCACATCCAAGGAAAACAGACTAGTCGAGTATTTTTTTCTCACTTTTTTATCTGAAATAACCAAGCTGTTGTCATGCCTCTCAGAAGGGGGCGTCGAACAATAGCTTTTGGAGCAAGAGACGTCCTGCTTGCAAACAGGCTGATCTGTCACGCGAGATAAACAGTCGTTGTTCTGCCACGAAAGCAAAGCTGCGGAGGAAGTCGGGATTTCTCTCACGGTTCTCATCGGCCTAAAGCTCTTGGGCTTTCTTTTGGCCGCAATGTATACACACAAACACACATACACATACATCCACACACCCACACCCACCCACACACACACACGCATTGTAAAGATATTATTGTCATGTCAAATATCTTATTTTGCGGATGTCCTTGGTTCTGATCGTTCTCTATATACACAGGAATATATATATATATATATATATATATATATATATATATATATATATATATATATATATATATATTTAACATCCATTCATTTCACTGCAGGACACAGACCTCTCTCAGTTCCTAATTGACCGCGGTTCGGCGTGCTAACACTTGTGCCACGGCGGTGACTTCCCTTACGACACCTGTGTTTGACTTCTCAAGCCGATATGTTGGTTTCTCGGGCTCAAGCCAGCAGTCAGAGCGCGGGGAATTGAACTCGGGACCACGAGGGCCGGAGTCCAGTGCGCTAACCTCTGGACCATCGCGGCAGTCTTACAAAAAAAAAAAAAAAGAATTTCCCGACGGCGCCTGCGCATGAGACCTGACGCTTGGTTTCACGAGACTCGATCTCACGGCCGCCGGACTCCGAGCCAGAGTTCATGTACTAAAGTTATATCACTAAGTTCACTTCCCTTCACTTTCACTTTCCTTATTCACTCTTTTTCTGATATTTTTTTTTCCAAAGACTGTTGACTGCAACGTTCAAGAACTGACGTGAAGTTGTAGAATTCCGACACGTCTGTCTCTCTAGCTCCGTCTCTATCTCTGGGCATACGTTCTCTGCCTTTAGGGAAGGATATCACACCATTAATATCTTTAATCCACAGATTAACAATCAAACAAAATTAAATACTCTTATGGATCTCACAATGCGTCAAATCCCATTATACTCTTAAATCAACTTAATGTATAATAGAAATAAACATTATAAACTCTGCATTCACCTCTAGGGGTAGTCAGTTTACCGATGCTACTGCTACTGTCTGACCTGGAACAAGCGCCACCAGTCTAAGTATCCAGAGCTATTTCCTTCCAAGCACTCGTCACCTTTCACGCGCGATTTTCACACCACACACATGCATACGCACACACATCTAAACAACCACAAGCAGGTCGTCAATCTTAAAGCTGTGAAAAATACTCTTTACCGTGGAAGGGAAAACATATATTTGTAGACTGGCGATTGTCTCTTTTAGGTTTCATTTAGGTTTTGCGTCAGTGAGCACAGCAGAGGCGGCGTATATATATATATATATATATATATATATATATATATATATATATGTATATATTTATATGTATATATGCTTATATCTATCTATCTATATATATATATATATATATATATATATTTATATATATACTTATATATATATATATATGTACATAGTTTTATATATATATATATATATAAATATATATAATGTATTTATATATATGTATATATATGTATATATATACATATATATATATATATATATATATATATATATATGTATATATATGTATACTTATATATATATATATATATATATATATATATATATATACTTATATATACATATATGTATATATATATATATATATATATATATATATATGTATATATATAAGTATATATATATGTATATATATATAAATGTATATATATGTATACTTATATATATATATATATATATATATATATATATATATATATATATATATATATACACATATATATGTATATATAAATACATTATATATATTTATATATATTTATATAAAACTATGTACATATATATAAGTATATATATATATATAGATAGATAGATAGATAGATATAAGTATACATATATATATGTACATAGTTTTATATATATATATAAATATATATAATGTATTTATATATATGTATATATATATATATATATATAAGTATACATATATATACATATATATATATATATATATATATATATACTTATATATACATATATGTATATATATATATATATATATATATATATATATATATATATATATATATATATATATATATATATATATATATGAGTGTGTGGTAAAAAAAAAAAACACAATGCAAAGACTAGATCTATAAAAAAGAAAGAAAAAAGAAATATATATATATATATATATATATATATATATATGTATATATATATATAGAGAGAGAGAGAGAGAGAGAAAGAAAGAGAGAGACGTGATAGGAAGGAGAAATTAATCTGCGTGTGTTTTTGTTAGTCTGTGTATGCGTGTATGTGTATATTTTACTCTGCAGTACATGTTTTGCATGTTTGAGTTTACCTATACGTGTATGAACACATGTTTAATATTTCAGTTACAGGCAATTGCAGTAGGTTGACCTGTAATTAGGTGGCCATCATCAAGGATTACAGGTGCTCTATTTAGCCATTTGCAAAAGCCACGTGAAGAGATCATTGCTCGTGTTTCGTGATTCCTTTCTTCCATTTTCTTCTTCGTCTTCCTCCTCCTTGATTCGTCTGGTGTATTTTTAGCATTGCATTAGTTTTCTTTATCTTTATTTTCTTCTTTCGTAGTTTATAGGTGTGACCTGTGCATTTAAGAAGGTTTAGATAATAAGATGTAAGAGAAATATAAGAAAATATAAGAAAATATATAAACAAATATAAGCAAACCTGTAAACCTGTAAATCTCCTTTCTCCTCCTATATACTTCTCGGGGCCTTCGCTAACGAACACTAAAAAGCCGTCTCTCGTAATTCTATTCATTAAGAGAAACACTGATTATCTGCATTAATCATCACCGCATCAATTAAAGACGGGGAGGGGGGAGGGGGGAGACGGGCAGGGTTGTGCAGCCATGACGTCAGTGTATCTCATTTGACTCTGAATTATAGCTATAAATGTATGAAGCGAATTTCAGGTCCGTGACACATGCCACTTAATGGGGAAGCACATGACTAAGAACTGTCTTAATTGCATAAACAAATGAGGATGATATTTCACTGTAACTATCTGTAAGCTTCTTGTATATTTACAATATTTTTATAAAATCATTTTTGTTTATTTAGATTAAGATCTAGTTACTAAAACTAGAAGAAAAAATAAAATCAGTGGGATTCATAAATATCTCTGACTATCTGTCGAGTTCTTCCTGAGAGACTCGCATGATTGGCACATTTTGCATAAATAAATGTGAATGAGAATTCATTTTGCAAACTTACTCGACGTGTATATTTCAGTAATCCTTCCTGAACATAGAAGGGCAGGAAAGAAACCATCGATATTTATATCATATAGCGCAGGTGTTTTCGAACCCATGTTTCGCGTGTAAGAATCCTGTTGAGCTAAATGCGAGCAAAACAACGAAGGGAGGAGCAAGACAGCACACGCATATGCCGAAGACCCTTTTCTGTGCCGTGAAGAAGCAATCAAGCGAAAAGATCTTCGGCTTATTCGTGTGTTTTCTTGTATTTCCCTCCGTTGTCCATCTAACGTGGAGAAAGGAACAACAAAATTATATGTTTCAAATACTTTCGGGCTAGCAACGCACCTCAAATAAAGATGGTAAATTGGATAATATGATTTTTTTTTTCATCCCCCAGAATGAAGTCAGGAGATGCTTTCTGTATGCGGCTGAGGTTGATTTTAAACCGGGTGAAGCCCCTTTCCTACATATAATATTATTTGTTAATGATAATAATTAGGAAGAATTTATTGGCCTCGCGAACGAATCGAGTGATGATGATCGCTCTGAGAAATCATCATTAATCAAGTTTTTTTTTTCTTTCGATATGATTGTGAGATTTTTTTTTCCTTTTAGCTTAACCCGTAATGATATATAAATTATTTTTTGGAAGCGCGTTGGTTGGTTAAAAACAAATACCTATCATCTCACTGATTCACTTTGCAGTCGACGTAAAATTAAATTAAATTTAAAAACATACGAGCGACGAAGCTACGGATTAATTGCTACGTATTTTTTTTCACATCCGTATTTTTTCAGTATATTAATCTTGAAAGTGACTTGTGAATCTGTCTTTGTTTAATCATTGATTTTTCTGTGTACTTGCTCTGCGTACAAAGGCTACGTAGTTACTCATTGCACATATCATCAATATACATAACTATGATTTCGCGTTTTGTTTGTATGTTTGGGATAAATTATAAATAGGAGACAAATCTTCTCAAGTCATCAGATTAAGAGACACAGATACGGGGAGTAAGCGGCATGTGACAGGGTCGGACCTCATCGCCCTCCGCCCTCCAGACACGTCGTTTCGAAGCAAAAGGGAATTGTTAAAGGTTGAAATGGATATGAGAGAGCCGGTTGACAATAATTTTCTGTTGTAATGTATAATATAAATATGCTTGCATTTAAAAATAACACACACACACACACACACACACACACACACACATACATATTTATATATATATATATATATATATATATATATGTATAAATATATATATATATATATATATATATATATATATATATATATATATAAATATATTAATATAGATATGCATACATACATATATATGTATATATATATATATATATATATATATATATATATATATATATATATATATATATATATATACACATACATACATACAAACATACATATATATATATATATATATATATATATATATACACATACACACACATATATGTATATATATATGTATATATATAACTGGCCATACTTTTATCTTCAGCGGTAATATGGCGAGGAATCAAATGTTCTTTTATCACTCAGCTTTCGGTCGAGAAAAGATGAACGTTTAGAAAGTTCTTCTATTTCTTTTTTCATGGCTATACCGGTGTCCCTCTGGTGGAATCATTGTTATAGATTTAGGAATATCATTTTGATTATTTGAAATAGTCTGCCGCGTCATTAGCGGCGAATACCTTGTCAGATTAAAATGTTAACATATTTAGAACTTTAACAATCGATCAGTCAGTGTCTTATAAATAAAAATAAATAATATTAAATATCATAATGAAAATCAATTCATAAATATCATAATGAAAATCAATCCATAAATATCATGCTTTAAATGTATAAGATTATTGCATAAATATTATGCATGCTATATTAGTCTCCCTTAGAAAACTAATAATTCAGTGTATGAATAATATTACTGATTTTCTCTAATTTTCTCACAATTCCTTTTTCCTTTTGCAATTTAATTTTTCTTTCTTTGTTTCCTTTGTCGACGTTCGTGATGGAAGGGTTGACTAATGTCACTGTGAGGAATTACCACACGAAAGATTAGTCTTTATCCGCGCTTTGCAAATTGATGAAGTGACCTGACTGCTGCATTGTCTCCCTGGCGACTGATAGATGGATATCATTATGAAGGCCTGTGGGTTAATGGTGCGGGTGATATATTGGCCGGACCCTCATTTGGCTATGAGGGATAGTGTGGAGTACCCTGATTATTATCTTCTTTTCTGGTTTACATAGAGTGCGTTCTTTATTCTCTTCTTTTTAAGCTTTGTATTTTAATGGTAAGCAGATCATGTGCCTAACGTTGGGTCCTTGATTTAGTAAGATGCATTAGCAAGATTTCTGTCTGACCCTGACCACAGGGAAGCCGGGAAAGAGGAAGATTATCAAGATTTATATGATACCATAAGTATTCTAAACTCGTTTGAGTCAGCTATGTATTAAAAATATCTTTAATACCTGTCGTTCGCATCGTCCACGGACGGTGCCCGCAAAACGTATATATATACAGTGTGTGTGTGTGTGTGTGTGTGTATGTGTGTGTGTATGTAAGTGTGTGTGTGTGTGTTTTAGGAATATCAATATATTTCCTTTTTCTTTTAGCGTAACGGGCGATGCATAATGAGTGAAGCAGAAAAAAAAATATATAGATAGTTAATCCTTTGCAGAAGTATTATTTATGAATGGAATTTAAGTGACCTTTAGTAACGGAATGTTGGTTTAAAAGAAAACTATAGTACTATAGTTATCCGTATAAAAACAATCTACAATATTAAAAAAATGGGGAAAAAAGAGGCACACGATCATATTTATAAAAGAGAGAAAAGGAGAGAGAGAAAGAAAGAGAGAGACGTGATAGGAAGGAGAAATTAATCTGCGTGTGTTTTTGTTAGTCTGTGTATGCGTGTATGTGTATATTTTACTCTGCAGTACATTTTTGCATGTTTGAGTTTACCTATACGTGTATGAACACATGTTTAATATTTCAGTTACAGGCAATTGCAGTAGGTTGACCTGTAATTAGGTGGCCATCATCAAGGATTACAGGTGCTCTATTTAGCCATTTGCAAAAGCCACGTGAAGAGATCATTGCTCGTGTTTCGTGATTCCTTTCTTCCATTTTCTTCTTCGTCTTCCTCCTCCTTGATTCGTCTGGTGTATTTTTAGCATTGCATTAGTTTTCTTTATCTTTATTTTCTTCTTTCGTAGTTTATAGGTGTGACCTGTGCATTTAAGAAGGTTTAGATAATAAGATGTAAGAGAAATATAAGAAAATATAAGAAAATATATAAACAAATATAAGCAAACCTGTAAACCTGTAAATCTCCTTTCTCCTCCTATATACTTCTCGGGGCCTTCGCTAACGAACACTAAAAAGCCGTCTCTCGTAATTCTATTCATTAAGAGAAACACTGATTATCTGCATTAATCATCACCGCATCAATTAAAGACGGGGAGGGGGGAGGGGGGAGACGGGCAGGGTTGTGCAGCCATGACGTCAGTGTATCTCATTTGACTCTGAATTATAGCTATAAATGTATGAAGCGAATTTCAGGTCCGTGACACATGCCACTTAATGGGGAAGCACATGACTAAGAACTGTCTTAATTGCATAAACAAATGAGGATGATATTTCACTGTAACTATCTGTAAGCTTCTTGTATATTTACAATATTTTTATAAAATCATTTTTGTTTATTTAGATTAAGATCTAGTTACTAAAACTAGAAGAAAAAATAAAATCAGTGGGATTCATAAATATCTCTGACTATCTGTCGAGTTCTTCCTGAGAGACTCGCATGATTGGCACATTTTGCATAAATAAATG
>NC_061841.1:23428743-23431243 GCF_019202785.1 Penaeus chinensis
ACGCACACACACACACACAAACATTACAGATAATTTTTAAAAAAGAGGCCGTATTGAATAAGCAAATTCCGAGAAGTTCTCCCCCTGCGGACTCTAAATCTGGCGCTGTTTTCCCGCCGGGCTTAGAGTCAACAAAGCCTGATTTAAGTCCGCGAAGGAAAAGCTGTTCACTCAGGAAATGGTTGATCGTCTGGCGTGCGAAGGTTGAGCTAAAGCTTTACGAGACGATGGAATTAGACAAATAGATATGAAGAAAGTGAATGAGAGAGAGAGAAGAGAGGGGGTGGGAGAGAGAGGAGATCGGAATAAAGAAGGGAGAGGAAGAGCAGAAATAGGAGTGATTGGTCGATCTGACAGATGAATGAAGGAGGGACGGGGAGTAGGGACGCCGTGTAAGGAAAAGAAAATATGTTTCCAATACATTTGGAAGAAAAAAAGTGGCTAAAATGTTTCTACTTAATTTGGGGGCTTGGAAACGTGGAAATGCATAGCTATGTGTCAAAACTATAATGTGTATCTGAATGAATATGATCAGCAGAGGACTATAACCGTGTATCTTGACAATCGAAAATGCCATTTAAAAATTTGAATTCCGATGAAAAGCGACGCATAATTGTTAGATTGGTAATTACAACTGCATATTACCATTGCAAAAAAAAAGAAAAAAAAATCAAAGGCCAAATATTTTTAAATTCTTTATCACAGAAATGTGCAATTATCATTACCAATTAAACTCTAAATTGCTCAGTGAGCTCATGCGATAGTCTTTCTGTGTGGATGGATGGCCATAATATGAAAAGGATTACATATACATTATGCCTGAAATTACTATATATAATATCTTCCTTCCATTTTAGCGATGCTTCCCTGGATACATTTTGCGGCTGCATTTTGACACTATTCTATGACAAAAATACATAGGTGCGTGTTACTAGATTGTGTGCATGTGTGTATCTATTTTTATGACAAAATAAAAAAGAGAGTAAATATAACTTTGTATCTATTGATGTTTGCATTACGAAGTTTTCCTTTGTACTTAGGAGAAAATCGTACGTTGGATTTTAATACGACGAAGAAAAATACTGTGTAATATTTGCTTATCTATGAATATATTTCCATAATCAATAACATCGACAATGAAAATAATGATTGATTTATTTGAACACATTATAAGATCTAATGAGCAATTTACGTGCTTTCAAATGCTTTCAGATGCAGAAAATAATTATCATAAGCAAATATACATATATTTTGCACTTATTACCATGCAGTGTCAACAAAAAGTGTATTCGGCATATGACATAAATACATATATCGACTCTAAATACTTACCTGTTATTTAAATTATTTAGAAATGTTTCGTAATTCCGTTCACATCGCTAAATTCAACAGAAATCACGAGGAACCCCCATTGTGCTATGATTAAGCACACAATCTAAGAGCTTGAATTCGATCCTAGTAAATTTTCTTGCCGGACTTTGAGAACAGAATAGTCAACCACAACGTTCCTAAACCCGTCTGCTCGCCCGAGAGGAAGTGGGCGCGTCGGAATGATGCAGTGGATTTGCGGATGCCGCTGTTCTTATTTTTTTGTTTTAACTGTCATAAGTATATGAACACTTGGATCATATTCTAGAGTAATTTACTTATTCTACTGAGGATTCAATTTTAAGCTCTGTGTACATATTTCAAAAGTAGATATAGCTCAGTGGTTGAGCGCTGGCTTTGCGGTCGCACGGCCCTGCCCCTCTCAGTCGACTCAGCTGTGAATGAGCACTGGGATGCTGACGTCGGCATGTTGGGGTCAAAGCGAAAAGGAACTGGCCATCCTAGTAAGCATGTTTCTCCGCGAACATGTCCCCCACGTCCACTTGGATAAGGGGCCAACTTTGACTTTTGTGCATATTTCTCGAGTGCCTTAGCCAGCTGAGCCAGGGAGCACACAGTACAGTACAAGCGAATGTTGATGTATTTCACAATTTACAGTACTTTTGAATGCGGAGAAATATGTACTTACGGATGTGGAGAAAGTCAAAGTTAAGTTCAGGAAAATGAAAATTTAAATTCATTAACATTATATGGCATAAGCGTCCTGTTTTTTTTTTTTTTTTTTTTTTTTTTTTTTTTTTTTCTTTATCCAGTGCGTTGAAAAGAAAACTATTTAAAGTTAAGATTCAATTCAAGTTTGAAACGTCAAAGTCAAAAAAGCTTTCGAATGTGACTGTTACCGTGATACTGATAACGCAGGTTCCTCTCAGGCAAATGAATTACAATTTTGTCACAAAGGGATTTTTTGAAAATGCATGAATATCGAGAAATAGAAAGAAAAGAGAAGAAAAGAAAAAACATCCAATGTTTTTTCCTCTGCAACCAAATTAACCATCTGGTTGCACAGCATTTTTCGATAGAGCTTTTTCTTTGATAACTCCAATGTCGCAGAACCAAATGCAGTAAAAGTGCAAAAAGAAAAAGAAAGGAAAAATAAAATACAAAATGATGT
>NC_061841.1:23456243-23458743 GCF_019202785.1 Penaeus chinensis
ACGGGAGAACCAATGATTTCGTTTGACTTTATGACACTGATTTCACCACAAGTCCACCAACGTGATCGTCTAAGTGGTGGCACGTGGGGTAGAGGCAGCCAACCTTTTCCACTCTATGTAATTGTGTACGTGTTTGCCGATCTGCACCTTCGGGAGAGCGAGAAAAGTAAATCACACAACGTGATAATTTTGGTAAAATTATATATATATAAATAATATATATATACATATAATAGTAATAATAATAATAATAATAATAATAATAATAATAATAATAATAATAATAATAATAATGATAATAATAAAAAAAACTTTTCACTATCATATAACAAATATTTTTTTGCAGAAATTCACTCTTGAATTTTCTTTCCTTTCCATTATGCAGAGTGCAACGCAAGGTCGTTTATATGAAATTTGAATATACATGAGTGCCGTAGATTGTTCGTTGAGTGTTGATGGCACCAATAACAACTTTTTTTTATCTTAGTTAATAGAGGACACATCACGGCAAGTCTGTTTTGGAATGCTTAGGAACAATTTCATATATTCAGTGCAGACTCATCTGTTTTACCTAATCTCTGACCCCCCCCCCCCTCTCTCTCTCTCTCTATTGGGCAAGAAATGAGATACATACAACCATGTCGAATCTTTAGAAGGCTGTATCTCCGATATTTAATTTCGTCTTTATAGAATTTATATAGAATTGAAAAAAACATTTAGATTTACTTGTGACTATCAGAGTATAGTGGTCTATACGATAGTGAGAGACGAATGGAGAAATATTTTCGATAAAGTGAAGGACTTACGAGTAATGAGTGTCTGAAAACTAGGGTTTTTGATGACACGTAGAAGCAAGGAAATGACATTGTGACATCCGGCGACATATGGGATATTTTTCAATTCCCTTACATAGGGCCCTAGAGATATCAGTCGACTATTTACAGCCAAAAAATAAAAGGATTCGTTCATCATTAAGGGCACTTTGCGAGATGAAGCAACGCGCTATGTAATGACGTCACGACATCATTGTTCTTATTCACGTTGGCAACACAAGTGTATATTCATCTGAAATGTCCAGGCCTTCACCCCTAATAGTTTTGAGTTTATCTGTAAATATCGCCAGCGCCTTAATACCTAAAATGCTATCGTTACACGACTTGTACCACCTCTACTGCAAGAGCATTTTTTTCTATATTACTGTTTGCCTTTAATTTAAGTGACATCATAAAACTTTGCTTAATAAGAGATACATATGTATAAGAGAAACAAATGATTCGCCGTAGTTGTCCCCTCATTCTCTATAACGATGATTAGAGAAATCAAAATGAAAAATTAAAGTGAAAAGATATAATGTTATGTAGCTCTGAACAGATGAAATGCACATTCAAACTATATAAGTAATATAGATAGGAACAGATCATTGTTTACGTTTCAATTCCAAAGTCACTAAAAATGAGAATGTACCTACTTTTCATTGAAACAGTATCCCAGTAAGTATTTCAAGTCTAGCCATGTGAGAGAGAAGCTAAATGGTTTGGTTTAAAACAAAAGTACTTTGTTTCATTTCATGTTGGCAAAATTCTGAAATTGTAAAATTACATCTCGTATGAAGAGTAATTGTCCTTGATAAAACACCAAGCATCAAAAGATTGTAGTTGGTGCAGGGCTTCGTGTTCCGGAAAAGGGAAAAAAAAACTCTGGTACGTATATTACGACAATATTGAGCTGCAGAGATTGGATTTGTTGTTTACTTAATCGTAAATCACGAGAGAGTAGTCCACAAACTTCTCGGCAGAATAAACATGTTGGGACTTTGTCTGTCTTCGCTACATCCATCGCTGGATCACTTCCGCACACTTTCCATTCTTTGATTGCACATTAAATTTCTAATGCATCTGATTATTTCTAATGGCAACTGGTATAGCTTCAATACCCTTTATGGCATTTGTTTCTTTTGTATAACAGCGCAGACTTGGTCACTTGAGCACAAAGGTGTTCCTTACTGGGAGGACAGACAAATAACACGAAGATATTCTCCGAAATATAACTACAAGGCTATCCAGCAATAAAGCCTTTCCATATATGGGGAAACGAAGGTGCCTCGGTAATCCGCAATTCATCGTAGAAAGTGGTCCCTTAACCTCTTTGTTAAGCCTTCGTTAACAGGAATCCATGCCATGCCATAGCTTGAAAGCCTTTGCGGTTTTGCCTTAATGAGAGATAATTGCTCGGGAATGGAGATGCGACGAAGGCAGGGGCGATATTTATTCATTTAAAATTCGCTAAAATTTAGTGCAGTGGTAAATATTGTAAATGTGATGGTGGCTACAGTGTTGCCAGGTCAAGCTAACAAAAGTTCCTGAATATCCCGACAAAACTTCCCTATTCGGCCTTCGAATTCCCTCTGTGTGTGTTTATATATATATATATATATATATATGTATATATATGTATATATATATATATATATATATATATATATATATATATATATATATAT
>NC_061841.1:23468743-23476243 GCF_019202785.1 Penaeus chinensis
TATATACACTAAGGATGACTGTCGCTAACGGTTGGGAAGAGAGGGAGAGAGAGAGAGAGAGAGAGAGAGAGAGAGAGAGAGAGAGAGAGAGAGAGAGAGAGAGAGAGAGAGAGAGAGAGAGAGAGAGAGAGAGAGAGAGAGAGAGAGAGAGAGAGAGAGGAGAGAGATATATAGATAGATAGATAGATAGATAGATAGAGAGAGAGAATGAGATAGAATGAGAGATAATGAGAGAGACAGAGAGAGAAGGGAGAGAGAGAGAGGGAGAGAGAGAGAGAGAGAGAGAGAGAGAGAGAGAGAGAGAGAGAGAGAGAGAGAGAGAGAGAGAGAGAGAGAGAGAGAGAGAGAGATAGATAGATAGATAGATAGATAGATAGATAGAGAGAGAGAGAGAGAGAGATTTGGATAAACACTTTTGTGGGCGATGATATCTTGATATAGACAGACAGGTGTGTATGACCAGGTGTGTCTGCGTGTATACGGGCACATGAGTATTGAGTTCAGATGTTCTGTATGATACGATATTGATGTCTGAGATACCGTTAACGATGATAAGGAAAAAACAATAATAGTGATGACACTCATGATGATCACAGAAACAATATCAATAGTTCAGATGAGAAGACTGCTAGTAATAACGCTTGCAAAATGAAACTGGTAATATTAGCTGTAATAATAATATGAGTAATAATAGTGATGATAATAGAGATAATGGTAATGATTATGATAATAATAGTAATGACATCAATACGATAACAGCGATAATGGTAATAATTATGATAATAATAGTAATGACATCAATACGATAACAGCGATAATGATAATAATGCTAATAGTATTATCATCAATAGTAATAACATTGGAAATGATGATGATAACAAAACAGTAATAATACTAATAATGATGATCACATTAATCATCATCGTAAAGATAATGATGATAATGAAAATTTTCCTGTCCTCCAGCCCCTTGTGGTTAATGGGTGGCTCTGGAGGCATACCTTGCCAGCCTTCCTCCCCAAAATAAAACCGCCGGCAGTGCAACTTCTAAATGGAGATGCTGGGGGGAGGGGTACAACCCCACCTACCCTGTAAGTGAAGTGGGCTGTGGGTCCCGTTTGGGGGCGACTGACGGGGCGCAGGCTGGGAGTGTGGTTCACTTGTCCTGCCTGTATCTTGGCAGTGTAAGGCCTGTGGGGAAAAGCCTACGGGAACCTACAGCCTGCGTTATATGGGGCAAAGGTGGTGGAGGTGTCAGAGGTGGCATCCGCCCGAAGTGACAGACCTAGGCTCAGCCTCTGGGTAGGAGCTTGGAGCATTTGGTCCTTGGGGCAAGATGATTGTTTAACCCTGATATCAAAGGAACTGAAGCAGTTGAGAGTTGAGCTGGCTGCCCTCTCAAAGGTGAGGAGACCTGGCAGCAGAACGACCAGTGTGGGTAGTTACACCTACTACTGGTCGAGTTGGAGTGATAGTCATCTCCAAGGAGTAGTCATAGCCAACTCCAGCTGACTCCAACCCTCGTTAGTGGAGGTCACTCCAGTTGATGAGCATATAATGGCAGTGAAACTGAATCATACGTTTGGCTTCATGTCTCTAATTGCTGTATACGCTCCTACTGATGTTTGCAATCTCTATATTTTATATTTTATGCCAAACTTCTATCTATGGCAGGCAGCTGTACCCAGCGAGACAAATGCGGTATCCAGCTGTGATAGACCTGGCTGCAAGATGTCTGTCGGTCCCCATGGCTCAAGAAGTGATTTCGGCAGTGATAATGGACTGAAGATTTCTGGCTCTTGAAATCGGCACTCCAACCCATATTGCTGGACATGGTATAGTGATACAGGTACTGTGGCCAAAGAAATCGACCACATCCTCGTCAGCACTCGTTCATCCAAAACTGCAGAACTCTTTGGGTTTACTTCTGAAACCTGTCCCTCCAGTGTACATCCTAGGGTGTGTCATCTGGACAGACTGAAGGTAAGGAGTGTGCCCAGAGGTTCACTGCAGCTATCTCTGATCCCTTTTCACCTCTGTGAAAGAGCTCAGGAGTCTAGAGCCGAACGCCCGAGAGCAAGGAAGAACTTCATCTTGCAGGAGACACATTGCAACATTCCTTTGTGCATAGGACTTGGATATTGTTGAGGAGACACAAGGAACACTATGTTATGAATCTTGCTAAGGAGGTTGAAGGCCATTTCTTCTTAGTAAATGTCCTGTCAGCCGAGCCCTGAGAAAGCTCCAAGCCCTTCTCACAAACAACTGCAGTCTGGACGGAACATCTAAGATCCTGATGGGCTGAATATTTTGAGGTTGACCCTCCAGCTTACTTTGGACACAAGTGGTTTTGCAATCCCTGTGCCGGATCCACCCATTAGCAAAGGACCTCCTACTCTGAGGTTAGGGAGATGATCTCTAAGCTGAAGGAGGCAAAACAGCAGGCATAGGCGGCATCCCTGCTGAACTACTACAGGCTGGTGGTGAATCTATTTCGTGGGGCTTACATGCTGTCATGGCTGCAACCTGGCAGTTCAGTACCACTCCCACCTGACCTGCTGGAAGGGGAAAGGGGATTGCTGTAAACTACTGTGGCATCACACTGCTCAGCACACCAGGCAAGGTTCTTGCGCACATCCTTCTGAGATGGCTAAGAGAATATACTGAGGCATCAGAGTCCGTAGGAATCTGGATTTACCCCTAGCAAGTCCACAATAGTCTGAATCCTGATGCTTCAATTCACTGTGGAACGCCATCAGAGTTTGGTAGTGGACTACTCGCAGCCTACATCGACCTCAAGAAGGTGCATTGTGAATTCCTCTGGACCATCTTGTGCCTGAGGGTCGTGTCTTGATGCCTTTTGCAAAAGGTCCTTGTGCCATATCATGGGGGTACAGCTGGCCCAACTGACGATTACCCCATGACAAGGGTTGTCATGGGGTAATCGGGTGGAGGAGGCCCGTGAGACGACCAAGGAAGTCGTGGCTTGCGTAGATCGATCAGACCTGCCGCAAGGAGTTAAGGATGGGCCGAGAACCTGCCTGGCGGCTCGCAATGAGGAATCCCCGTGGTTGGAAACGAAGCGTGGATGCGGCTATGCGCCCCACTATTCAGTTGATTGTTTCGTGCCTACGCAACAGCTCGATAGGAACACACATACAAACTCACACGCCATCTCCAGTGTTCAGGAATTAATACACATCATCCTGAAGTCGACATTTGGCTCACGAATCACCGACGAAGAAAAACTGTTTCTTCGTCTTCCGTGTAAGAGAGAGCCTTGTGAACTTCCATAACCTGCCTCAATACTGCAGTAACGCGATGGGTAAAACACCGAGGGAGAGATATGGATGAGGAAGGAGGGGGAGGGGGAGGGGGGTGGAGTCATTGCTGTAAAGGACGGGATTAGGAATTTATATAAGAAAGGAATAAAGTAAAGGGAGAGGGAGAAGGTGAAGGGGGATAAGAGAAGGATTGACTTGTGTGTTTTTAGGTGTGTTTTTTTTAAAGCTTTCGTTATGAATTTCTGTTTCGTTTTGTCTTTTGGGCTCTTTTTAAGTTTGTATGTGTTTCTATCTTTGTTTCGCTCTCTGTTTCTCCGTCTTTCTCCCGTTCTCTTTATATCATTCCAGCCCCTGTGTCTGTCTTTGTCTGCTCTCTCTCTCTCTCTCTCTCTCTCTCTCTCTCTCTCTCTCACACACACACACACACACACACACACACACACACACACACACACACACACACACACACACACACACACCCTCCCTCTCTCTCTCTTTCATTTTCTTTCTTTCTTTCTCTCTTTTTCTCCCTCCCTCTTTCTTCCTCTTTTTGCATTCAGATTAAAATACCTTTCCTTTCCCTTTGTCCTTAGTTCAGTAATATCTCAGCACACACACACACACAAACACACACACACTCTCTCTCTCTCTCTCTCTCTCTCTCTCTCTCTCTCTCTCTCTCTCTCTCTCTCTCTCTCTCTCTCTCTTTCTCTCTCTCTCTCTCTCTCTCTTACCTGTATCTTCGTCCTTAGTTTAGTAAGATCTTTGCCCTCTCTATGACTCTGCACATAAAGGTTTCTGCCAAATTTTATTTCGAGGATTTCCGATTCGTCAGTTCCTTTGAAGCGGACGGCTCCCTCGCTGACGATTCATTCCTATTAATGTCTGTTTACAAGGCGATCGTTGCGTATATGACTCGTTATACTTCCTCACTATAGGAATTAAGGAACACACACACACGCACGCACGCACGCACGCACGCACGCACGCACCCACCCACACACACACACACACACACACACACACACACACACACACACACACACACACACACGCACGCACGCACGCACGCACGCACCCCCCCCCCCCCACACACACACACGTCCGATAACAAAGATAACACAAAATTGTTATCTCACCCCGGAATGTGGAGTATACCAAAGTCTCGTGTGATAAAAAAAGAATAGACATATAGCGGTTTCCAAGGCAATGTATTTCAATTAGAAACATTACCAATATTGCATATTCGTAAACAAGCATTAAGTGCCACCTGACTGGTGTGAAAAAGGGCGATTTACCCTTTTTTCTCTTCTGACACTGAACTCTTATCAGCTGGGAGTCTGAGGGGATGAAGACGACTGTCGTTCCTCTTTCCCTGTAAAGACTCTTACTTACTAAAGAAACGTTTCAGTTTTCCAAATGGAGGAAAAACATGATATATTGAAACGTTTCATCTTCCATGTACAAGTAGTTATAAACGAATGTCGGCGATATGGTAATATATTTAAACCCGAACGCGTTTCAGAAGGTATATAGGCGAATATTCTATATTTACGGACTCCACTCATTCTTGAAGATGTAGTAAACTCACGAAAGTAGATATACATCAACATAGAGGAGGAAATTAAGCCATCCTTCCTTCCCCTTGGTTACGCTGCTGCCTCAATTTTTCAGTTGATTAATGATTCGGATTATGCCATGCCTAATTTGCCGCATTATGCATGACTGTGGAAGTTTAATTTATTTAGATCTTGTGTCTGTATTAGTAAACCTGTGTGTGTGTGTGTGTGTGTGTGTGTTGTGTGAGTGTGTGTGTGTGTGTGTGTGTGTGTGTGTGTGTGTGTGTGTGTGTGTGTGTGTGTGTGTGTGTGTGTACGCGTGCGTGGGCGTGTGCATGTGTGCGTGAGTATGTATTGTACTTATAATGGAAAGTCACCGGGTAAGTTGAAAAAAACATAATTAGAAAGAGTCTTCTGTCAGAAAAGGAGGAAACAAAAGAAGAGGCAAAACAATGGAGAAGACGAAAGAGGAAGGAGAAAGAAAGATAATAGCGATATTACGACAAACATATCAAAAGGGAACTAGGAAAAAGGACCAAGAATAAAGGAAAAAAAAAAAGAGAGAGAAAAAAAAACACTAAAAGACCAAAAAATAAAGGAAAACAAACAAAGAAGAAAAAAAGAAGAGAAATAATAAACTAATCCGCATTTCCCAAGCCTGTAGCGCGCACTTGTCGGTCTCCTGTCTCTCCGCCTGACGCGCACTCTTCCTGCGCCCAACAGACAGGCGGGCGGGCTTCCAAAGGTAATTTCAGGCGACAAACACTCCCGGTTTCTTTTGAAGGCTTCTGGTATGAGCGCCATTAGCGAAGGCCTTTTGGGGTTAAGGAGGAGTTTCCTTTCATCTTCCTTTTTCCTCTTCGTTATTTATATATATTTTTTTCTTCTTCATTGCGTTTTATTATTTTTTCCTGTTTTTTTTTTTTGTTTTTTATCTTTCTTCATCTCACTTTTCTTTTTCTTTTCTTGTTTTTTTTCTTCGTCTTCTTCCTTTTCTTCTTCTTCATCGCATTTTATGATCTATTTTACTTTCGTCTTGATTTTTTCAATGTTTCTTCTTATTGTTCTTTTCCTGTGTTCTGGAGTATTTTTTTCCTTTTGGTGAATGTTTTGCTTTGACGAGGATAAATTTAATTTTTAAAAATAATTAATATTTCATCTATCCCTTTATCATAAAGAATATTCCACGTATTTATCTCTTTTGTAATAAGATACGAAATACTAGACTAACTTATTTGCCCTGTTACTCATACCGGGCGTGTTTGTGTGAATACGTGCTTTGAAGCTTCACAAAAGGCTTTAATGCCTAGCTGTGCTTCCTATTCATTTATTAAGAATATTTTTATTTAGTTTATTTCTTTCAGATAAAGAAATTCTGTGAATATCCTTCTGATTTTCTTTTGCTTTTCTGTAATCCTGAAAAAAATAACTAAATTCTAGTGGCAATTCCGAAGCCACAGTCGCCGAGATCTCTCCATCAAATCAGACACAGCACAAACACGTTCATAAGCTCCCTGAGCCAAATTTCAATGCCATTCCAGAGGAGACAAAAATCAAGCACTTAAATGCTCTTAGACTTCACACTAAAAGGATTTGAAAGCATGATAACAAGGAAGCTTGGAACGTGTTAGCGAAGTGATTTTACCCTTATCTCTGATTCTTATCACTTTACAAATCAGGAAAAAACAACGATAACACAGGATTGGATCCTGACAAAAAGGATTTCTTAACCTTCGTCTTAAAAGGTCAGTGACCAGGATAGCAATGAAAATACCTCTCCAAGATATTTGCGTTTTGCGAACTGAAAGAAACGAGTGGATTTCATTAGAAGTTTAATCATAGCGAGATCAACCAGGTAAAAATGACGTCAATAACTCTGTTTGTGCGCGATGGTTATGATGATGTGAACTTACCGGAGGGGTAGATAATGACTCTAATATCATTCGTTATGACAGTAAATGCTATTCGAGTGATAACTGAGAGAGGAAGAGGGAAGTGGGTAGGGAGAGAGAGAAAGTGGAGT
This sequence comes from Penaeus chinensis, assembly GCF_019202785.1. NCBI lineage: Eukaryota > Metazoa > Arthropoda > Malacostraca > Decapoda > Penaeidae > Penaeus > Penaeus chinensis. The sequence goes on from NC_061841.1 coordinate 23,475,609, forward strand.
GGGTGAGGGAGAGGAGAGGAATAGGGAGAAGAAGAAAAAGGAAGGAGATAGATAAATAAATATAAAATATGTATACACATATAAAGATAGATAGATAGATAGAGCATTAACAAGTGAGATAGGGTTAAAACTGCATCCCATGTAGTGCTTCGTAAATTGTATAATTTCCACACACATATAAACACATGCATACACACACATACACAAACACACACACACACACACACACACACACATACACACACACACACACACACACATACACATCTAGAGACATGCATACATACGTTAATACACAAACACACACACACACACACACACACACAGACTCTCACACACACACACACACACACACACACACACACACACACACACATAAGATACTTTACCGTGTTGATTTTAAGACAAAAGAAACACTAAAGACAAAGTAGGTTTATTGAAAAGTGAGACACCAGTTTCGAAATCTTCCTCAATTTTATCTTCAGGTCAGAAGACAAAGAGTAAAAATGGGAGAGTGAAGAAGCAGCGCGGTAAACACAGGAAAGAAAGCGAAGGCAGGTCAGGTCTGAAGGTCAGGCGGTTTGTGCAAAGGACGTGTAAGCATTGGGGTGTAATCGGCCTTTCAGCAGGAAAAG
>NC_061841.1:23511243-23516243 GCF_019202785.1 Penaeus chinensis
TATTATTATTATTATTATTATTATTATTATTAATATTATTATTATTATTATTATTATTATTATTATTATTACCATCATCATCGTTATTATCATTATTATTATCATAATCATCATCATTATCATCATCATCTTCATTACTATTAATATGATCATAACTAAGGTCACAGTCATTATTATCATCTATATTACCATTACCATCATATTGCGATAACTACTATCACATAAGCTAAGCGAGAGAGAGAGAGAGAGAGAGAGAGAGAGAGAGAGAGAGAGAGAGAGAAAGAAAGAGAACACAAAAACAAAATTCAGAAGAAAATGGAAAATAAAATACAGGGGAGGCAATGACGGCTATTTTAACATTTATCTTGTTTTTGTGTCTTTTCAGGTAAGCTGTTTGCTGTCGCTCTAATAAAAGCGTTATGAACTCAGCCAAGTGCTCTTTGTCTGCCGGGTCGGTGGAAAGACTTTGTTACTGATGTCATTAAGGAAGTTTCTGAAAAAGATGCCATGTCGAAGGGGAGGCCGGGAAATAACCTTTAATTGATTCACGGAAGCATGACGCCCTTTGTGTGTATATATATATATATATATATATATATATATATATATATATACATATATATATATATATATATATTTATTGTGGGGCAGGGTCTTTTTTAGGAATAGGGAAAGTAATGTCGGGAAGTTTGCTTTGGTAGACTAACTGGATTTTAACGAATGTGAGATATAAAAGAAAGAAAAAGAAGAGAAATGGAGAAGAGAGGAAAGGGGGCGATAAAAGGAGACGAAAGAAAACAAAAACGCAAAAAGGTCTGAAAACACACGGCAGAAGTGTCAAGCATCGGGTTCGTTTTGATCCCACGGATTTGAAAGCACGAGAGGAGGATCAGATTCCTTTTTTCATACCTATTTTTTTTTTTTTTTTTTTTTTTTTTTTTTTTTTTTTTTTTTTACGGGTAGGGAGCTTGAACCGAAATTGTGTGAGGATATGAAGTATTTCCGGATTTGTTTTGTTTTGTTTTGCATATTTCTCTTTGTCTGTTTCTTCTCTTTTTCTTTGTTTTCTTTGTTTTTCCTTAATTTCTTTTCTTTCTATATTTGTTTTGCTTTGTTCTTTAAAAGGAGTTTCTTTTAGATTCTAGAAAAGAAATAAAGGAAGGGTGAGGAATTCAAACGATTGTGTTTATCTTTCTGGATAAACAGAAACACACACACACACAATCACACACACACACACACAATCAAACACACACACACACACACACAATCACACACACACACACACACACACACACACACACACACACACAATCACACACACACACACACACACACAATCACACACACACATACACACACAATCACACACACACACACACACACACACACACACACACACACACACAATCACACACACACACACACACACACACACACACACACACACACACACACACATACACACACAATCACACACACACACACACACACACACACACACACACACACACACACACACACACACACACACACACACACGCACACACACTCGTACGAAAGAACCCCCCCCCCCCTTCCCTTACCCCACACCACAAACGCTCACGAACAAAAGCGAAAATCCCAACGGATGAAAGCAAAAACGAAGAAAGAAATGAACTGCAAATAAAAGGGAGGTAGTGAGTGAGCGTAAGGACGAGGCGAGAAAACCGGGAATTCCTCTCAGCGGAAACGGGCTGACGGATCGCTAGTCTCTTCGGTGACACGAGTGAATAAAAAGTGTCTAATGTAGATAGAGGAGGAGGGGAGGAGGAGGAGAGGGGTGGAAGGGAATGGGTGGGAGGGTGGAGGAGGGGGAGGGAGAGGAGGAAGGTGGAGGAAGAGAGGGGTGAAAGGGAATGGGAGGGAGGGAGGAGAGAGGGAAGGAGGAGAGGTGGAAGTAAAGGAGGAGAGTGGTGGAGGGGAATGGGAGGGAGGAAGGAGAGATGGAGGGATGGAGGAGAGAGGGAGGGAGGAGAGATGGAGGGAGGGAGGAGAGAGGGAAAGAGGAGAGACGGAGGGAGGGAGGAGAGAGGGAAGGAAGAGAGATGGAGGGATGGAGGAGAGAGGGAAGGAGGAGAGATGGAGGAGAGAGGGAAGGAGGAGAGATCGAGGGAGGGAGGAGAGAGGGAGGGAGGAGAGATGGAGGGATGGAGGAGAGAGGGAGGGAGGAGAGATCGAGGGAGGGAGGAGAGAGGGAAGGAGGATAGATGGAGGGAGGGAGGAGGGAGGGAAGGAGGAGAGACGGAGGGAGGGAGGAGAGAGGGAGGGAGGAGAGACGGAGGGAGGGAGGAGAGAGGGAAGGAGGAGAGATGGAGGGATGGAGGAGAGAGGGAAGGAGGAGAGATGGAGGGAGGGAGGAGAGAGGGAAGGAGGAGAGACGGAGGGAGGGAGGAGAGACGGAGGGAGGGAGGAGAGAGGGAAAGAGGAGAGATGGAGGGATGGAGGAGAGAGGGAAGGAGGAGAGATGGAGGGAGGGAGGAGAGATGGAGGGATGGAGGAGAGAGGGAGGGAGGAGAGATGGAGGGAGGGAGGAGAGAGGGAAGGAGGAGAGATGAAGGGAGGGAGGAGAGAGGGAGGGAGGAGAGATGGAGGGAGGGAGGAGAGAGGGAAGGAGGAGAGATGGAGGGAGGGAGGAGAGATGGAGGGAGGAGAGAGGGAGGGAGGAGAGTGGTGGAGGGGAGTGGGAGGGAAGGAGGAGAGAGGGAGAGAGGAGAGATGGAGGAAGGGAGGAGAGAGGGAGGGAGGAGAGAGGGAGGGAGGGAGGAGAGTGGTGGAGGGGAGTGGGAGGGAGGGAGGAGAGAGGGAGGGAGGAGAGATCGAGGGAGGGAGGAGAGAGGGAAGGAGGATAGATGGAGGGAGGGAGGAGGGAGGGAAGGAGGAGAGACGGAGGGAGGGAGGAGAGAGGGAGGGAGGAGAGACGGAGGGAGGGAGGAGAGAGGGAAGGAGGAGAGATGGAGGGAGGGAGGAGAGAGGGAGGGAGGAGAGATGGAGGGAGGGAGGAGAGAGGGAAGGAGGAGAGATGAAGGGAGGGAGGAGAGAGGGAGGGAGGAGAGATGGAGGGAGGGAGGAGAGAGGGAAGGAGGAGAGATGGAGGGAGGGAGGAGAGATGGAGGGAGGAGAGAGGGAGGGAGGAGAGTGGTGGAGGGGAGTGGGAGGGAAGGAGGAGAGAGGGAGAGAGGAGAGATGGAGGAAGGGAGGAGAGAGGGAGGGAGGAGAGAGGGAGGGAGGGAGGAGAGTGGTGGAGGGGAGTGGGAGGGAGGGAGGAGAGAGGGAGGGAGGAGAGATCGAGGGAGGGAGGAGAGAGGGAAGGAGGATAGATGGAGGGAGGGAGGAGGGAGGGAAGGAGGAGAGACGGAGGGAGGGAGGAGAGAGGGAGGGAGGAGAGACGGAGGGAGGGAGGAGAGAGGGAAGGAGGAGAGATGGAGGGAGGGAGGAGAGAGGGAAGGAGGAGAGATGGAGGGAGGGAGGAGAGAGGGAAGGAGGAGAGACGGAGGGAGGGAGGAGAGACGGAGGGAGGGAGGAGAGAGGGAAAGAGGAGAGATGGAGGGATGGAGGAGAGAGGGAAAGGAGAGATGGAGGGAGGGAGGAGAGAGGGAGGGAGGAGAGATGGAGGGAGGGAGGAGAGAGGGAGGGAGGAGAGATGGAGGGAGGGAGGAGAGAGGGAAGGAGGAGAGATGAAGGGAGGGAGGAGAGAGGGAGGGAGGAGAGATGGAGGGAGGGAGGAGAGAGGGAAGGAGGAGAGATGGAGGGAGGGAGAAGAGATGGAGGGAGGAGAGAGGGAGGGAGGAGAGTGGTGGAGGGGAGTGGGAGGGAAGGAGGAGAGAGGGAGAGAGGAGAGATGGAGGAAGGGAGGAGAGAGGGAGGGAGGAGAGAGGGAGGGAGGGAGGAGAGTGGTGGAGGGGAGTGGGAGGGAGGGAGGAGAGAGGGAGGGAGGAGAGAGGGAGGGAGGGAGGAGAGTGGTGTAGGGGAGTGGGAGGGAGGGAGGAGAGATGGAAGGACGGATAAATTGAGGAAGGGAGGGGGGAGGAGAGAGTGAGGAAGGGGGTGGAGATATATATCGAGGGATAGAGAGAGGTGGAGGGGAATTGGCGGATAGAGGGAGGAATGGCGGGGAGAGGATGGAGTGATGAAGGAAATACGTACAGAGAGAGAAAGATGTAAGAGCGAGGAAGGGAAGGAAGGAGAAATGAAGAGAAGGACGAAAGGAGTGACAATGACGAAGAAACCTTAGAACACGCTAAACCAACCCTTATTGCTCGTAAGCAATTCCCATGCTGTTATTATGATATCTTTATGTGTAATCATGTCTTGTTTATACTCAAAATGTTCGTTAGAAAATGCTTATTCTGACTCACTAATAATGTAATCGCTATTATTATCGACATTCATGCCTCGCCTGTCCTCTGTACTCCAGCTACCGTACTTCCGACGACTTTAACTACAACACTCTCAAGTATCAAAGCAGTGCCATCACGGAGGAACACGAACTCTCCACACATTATTATGCTGGTGCAACGTTACAATAGTCCCAGTCTAGTGAGATAAAACTCCCCACTATATATTACAGTGGTGCCATCTGGTGGGATAACTCCTACATACATTACATTGGTGGCAGACCCTTGGGATAACGCACCACACACCGTTACAGAAGAGAAGGGAATGCAGAAAACACGAGGAAAGGATTGGGAGTTGCAAAAGAGCAGGAGAGATGAAGTGTAAAAAAGGGGAAAAGAGGGAGACAGATAAAAGCCAGTGAGAAGGATGGGAGGATGAAAAAGATCGAAAAGTGGGGGGAGGGTGTTATGGTGAGAGGGATAAGGTAGAGGGTGAAACATGGCGAGAGAGAGAGAGAGAGAGAGAGAGAGAGAGAGAGAGAGAGAGAGAGAGAGAGAGAGAGAGAGAGAGAGAGAGAGAGAGAGAGAGAAGGGAAAGGCAGAGAGGGCGTGGGCGAGGGCGAA
>NC_061841.1:23521243-23526243 GCF_019202785.1 Penaeus chinensis
GTGTGCCATTTCCTATTTTTAAGCTAAGTTATTACTTAGTTTTTGTTGTTGTTTTTACGATTGGTTGTTTCTTGGTTTCTATTTCCTTTCCCCCAGCTTGAGGATCCGTACCTCCTGGGAGAAAGATATTCCACATTCTTGCCCGTATTTTTAGGGCCGTTTTAGCGTGTCTTTGCCGTTTTGTTTATTTGTTTTACTTTGCCTTGGTCGATTCCTGCCTGACCTTGTGGGTGTTCAGGCAGTCTTCGTGATCTATGCACTTGTGGTGTTTTATTTTTCTATTTGGCTTCCGACGCTAAATTGTTTCTTACACCACGTTTTCCTTTCGTTACACAAGTGTTTTTATTCAGTTCCTCAGCACTATTCTTTTTATGTTAATCTCCATTCTGGGTTAGAGATTAACTTGTTTAAATTAGGGTTAATGTATTTTTTTGTGCTAATACTTTGATTAAAAATACTTACGGGTTGGGACGCCAACTTAGGGGTAAATGTTCATGAGTTATTTTTTTTTAACATCTGGTGTTGATTTCCACGTACATCACCCCCGCTGTGATTAAATTGGTGATGTACGCAACTATCAATTTCTCATGACTGAATCATTTGTAGACCTCCCTAATGAGTGTAAACCGCTAAATAAACATCATACCGTCATAGAACTTTCACTCAGTCCCAGTCAGGAAAACAAACGACATCGATGTTAAGTTCTGGTTTTGACTAAAGCTGAATGCTTAACGTTCTTGGACTTGGGTCTCCTAAACAGCACATTGCTGGTTACTCTATCTCGCAACCCTGAAAGGCTGTAAAAAGGCTAGACAAATCAGAGTATATTAAGCTGATATCCTAGAATAGATTATAACTTTGCTACACCTGGGTTCCCACTGCCAGCAGGTGGATGCTCAGCCCGAAAGGAAGAGGAAGAATTTTATGATCCTGCATTTTTCTTCCATACACGTCCACGCAGACGCTCAGCCTACGCTATCTCCCTTTTCACATTTACACACTTACACATCCAACATTCAGCACACATATTCTGTATTTTCCTTCCACCCCTTCTCATACAACATTCACACCCCCATACACAACACGCACAGTTCCCGAACCTACTAATCGGGTGGTGGCAGCGTGACGTAGGCCTGGAACCTTACATCTGTTCACTGCAGACGATTTTTTCCTGAATAATTTTATTCATATTCTCGGTCGAGCCCGAACTCAACCAGACACATAAAAATCTACTTGGTCTACGCCCCGCTACAATAATAATTATAATAATTGTAATAATTATAATGGTAATGATAATAATGACAATAATAATAATGCTTTCAGTAAATATAATAACAATAGTAACAAGGATGTTGATAATAGCTAAAATAATAGCAATGATATTATTAGTAATGATAACTATGATAATGATAATTATTATAATGATAATAATAAGAACAATCTTAACGATGATAATATTAATGATAATAATGTATAGTGATGATAAGACTATGGTGATCACAGCAATAATGATGGTAATAATGATAATCATTATAATGACAATTTCAGTAATAGTAATCTTATTAATAACGATGATGATTCATCTTCCTCTGAAGGAAATGGGAAAGGAAAAGACGCAATAAAGATGGGGGCGGAAAGTGAGATAAAGGAGCAGGAAGAGAACTGAGAAATGACGAGAAGGGGAATAATGAAAATGAGGAGGAAAGAGAAGGGGGAAATTCAGAGAGAGAAATAAATCTGCCGCGAAAAGAAGCAGGAGAGAAAAAAAGGTTAATGGAGACGAAGCGAGACATAAGAGGGAGAAGGATAATCGACAGGGGAGAGACAAGGAAGAGGAGGATCAGGAGTGAAAAGGAGAGGGAAGTCAGGAATACGTACATGGGTCTGTCACGAACACACGCACACGCGCACGTATCTGTGTGTGTGTGTCTGTGTGAGTATGTTTGTATCTCAGTTGACTGATACAAGTTTGATGAGTTAAATCTGTGAGAAAAATAGGGCTAATATGAACCTAAAGATATTATCAAACACTGAGAACATAATATATGATTACTGATGAGAGAAAAAAAAAAAAAAATACACACACTCACACACACACACACACACACACATACACAAATACACACATATGTATATGTGTTTGTGTGTAGACGTGTATGTGTATAAATATAAATATATGTATATATAAACTTATTTATATGCATAAATATACACATACATGCATACATATGTGTATATATACATATACATACATACATATATATGTATATATATATATATATATATATATATTATATATATGTATGTGTGTGTGTTGTGTGTGTGTGTGTATCTATGTATGTATGTGAGTCTCTCTCTCTCTCTCTCTCTCTCTCTCGTTATATATATATATATATATATATATATATATATATATATATAATATAAATATGTGTATGTGTGTGTGTGTGTGTGTGTGTGTGTGTGTGTGCGTTTAACAGCCATCCAATCCACTACAGGACATAGGCCTCTCTCAATTCACTATTGAGACCTTTTATGGCAGTTTCACCCTTGCCTGATTGGATGCCCTTCCTAATCAACCGTGGTTCGGCGCGTTAACGCTTTGTGCCACGGCGGTGACTTCCCCTACGACATATATATATATATATATATATATATATATATATATATATATATGTACGTATGTATTAATATGTGGGTGTATGTGTGCGTGTGTGTAAAATGTAATTGTCTTTAACCATATTTCAAACCAACTGCTATTAAATCTAAATAAATGTTTTAAATGAATTTCATTTCGGAGGCTCGATCAAAACCCGGATTTGAACAAATAAGTTCAGTCGAATGGAAATACAAACGTTAATTTTTGTTATTCCCGGAATCAAGTTTGTGTTATATGTTTTGTGTGAGGGATTGTAATCGTACTGGGATAAATTTCAATGTGCGAGTTGAGTTTGCAACTGCAGCATTTAGTCCTTTTTACTGTTTTTTTTTTTTTTTAATTTCGCTTACGAGATCGTCCACACACACACACACACACACACACACACACACACACACACACACACACACACACACACACACACAAACATACACACACACGAGCGTCCACATAACCCCATCAGCAAGCGCGGGTCCGCCCTCAGACGGCTTCCCTCGCAGCCAGGGCGTCGCCGCCCTTTGGCGAAGCGCTGTTTACAAGCGCCGTGTCCTCGTGTATTTTCTAAGGGATTCACCTCCGGGGTTTCCCTCGCAATGAGTCCTTTGTACAATAGTTGATGTTTGTGTTCATATTATTCGTAATACACACTAACTTGCAAGGATATTCGTTCATATATTTACTTTTATATGCACAAGCATAAACACAGACACACGCATTTACACGTACTAAGAAATAAAACATGCATAGATATATACACAGACAAATGACCACGCAGGCATACCCACGCAAACCCATGTTTGAACATAAACGCACACACATGCCCATGCAAAAGCATTCATCAACATAAACGCATACACATGCCTATCCAAACACACCATGAACTTAAACACCACATACACATACTACTATTGTCTTTATTTATAGTATTTGTGCTTGTTTCTTACAACATGTGTAAGGGTATCTGTGGGAGGGGCCTCTCATGAATGCATCCTCGGAGTGATGATGCCCATGAAGCGGGTCGAGAGAATAAGGGTTTGGATAGGTGGGCCCTGTTTAACCCGTGAACAAAAAGTATCTGGGTTCCCTTATAAGCCCTCAAGGAAGTGTGAGCATCTATGAGGTCGAGTGGTGATGCACTAAAGTATCCCTTCATAAATCTATTCACACCCAGCTTTCGCAAAGTAAGGCAAATCATGAAGTCAGATACAACTTTTTCTCCGGTTCGACGCCGTCTCACTGTAAGATCCGTGGGGGACACACACGTTCGGTCTTAACACTGTTTATTGGTGGGAATCCCCCTCTTTATATATGCGAGGGGAAACAAAGGAATACAAAGTTTTCGATAAAAAGAATATTTATAATACAATTTGTTTTGAGGATAATAGAAAACACAATACAGAACTGGTAAAAAGTAAAACTTAATTATAAAAATCACAAATAATTAAACTAAAAAGATAAAAGGAACAAAAAAATAATATTGGCAGAAGCATTACGGTAAACAAAACCCGTAGACAGTCTTCTAGAATCATAGAAATAATAAATATTATCACAGAACATAATGTCAGGTTTTACACCTTACATTATGTTCTATGATAATTTTTATCACATGTGATAATTTTTATCAATGCTTGATAATTAACAAAAAAGGGAAAGATACCGAAAACATTTGTGACTAGAAATTGAAAACAAACGCACAAACAAACAAACAGGCAAACAAACAATAAAGTGAGTAGGTAAGAGAAAAACATAAAAATAGCAAAACTAAAATCATGCTTCGCAAATAAATTAAATTTAAAAACAAACAAATAAGAGCGGCACTCAGGTAAACAAAAACAATATCATCTAAAAAGGAGGCGTTAATATTTGAAAAAAAAGAAAAGAAAGTTACTTTAAAATGTACAATAATTTAAACAAAATGCCAGTCTAATTGCCGGAGTGAACATCTGAAAGGGTATAAGGTATGGGGAGTGACAGCCGATCCGTATGTCATATGTCCAGGATCTTCCTGGACATATGTAAGGAAGAGGCACAGAGGCTAGGAGAGGGAAAGGAAGAGGCGCAGAGGCTAGGAGAGGGAAAGGAAGAGGCGCAGAGGCTAGGAGAGGGAAAGGAAGAGGCGCAGAGGCTAGGAGAGGGAAAGGAAGAGGCGCAGAGGCTAGGAGAGGGAAAGGAAGAGGCGCAGAGGCTAGGAGAGGGAAAGGAAGAGTTACAGAGGCTAGGGGAGGGAAAGGAAGAGGCGCAGAGGCTAGGAGAGGGAAAGGAAGAGGCACAGAGGCTAGGAGAGGGAAAGGAAGAGGCGCAGAGGCTAGGAGAGGGAAAGGAAGAGGCGCAGAGGCTAGGA
>NC_061841.1:23563743-23568743 GCF_019202785.1 Penaeus chinensis
ATACACAAGGGGTTGGACAGACGTTGGAGAGACGGGGAAAGAAAAGGAGGAGGAGAGAAGCTCCAGATTGGCCGAAAGGAAACGGGAAGTAAATTTCTAAACGGGGAGGATATAGGTAAGAATGTCCAATTACCAGGCGAAAACATGAAAAAGATTAACACCTATAAGGACTTAGGATCCCATAAGGTATCAAATGGGGCAATAGGCCAAGAAATAAGGCATAGGATTCAACCTGGCTGGAGGGATGTGGTAGGATGTGGTAAGGGTCTTGTGTGGTAGGAGAATACACGTGAGAACGAAGAAGAAATGTATACAGACAAGCTGAAAAGGAGAGGAGACTTACTGTGAAGAGAATACGCATTTGACGTATTGTTATTGCTATCATTATCATTTTTATTATCACTAATTTAGTGCTATTATCATTACTGTTATCATTATTACCATTATCAATAATATCAATATCATAATCATAATCAATATAACAATAATAATAATGATAACGATAATAATGATGAAAATGATATTAATAATTTTGATGATAATAATAAAATAATAATAATGATAATAATAATAATAATATCGATAAAGATAAAAATAATGATAACCATAAAAATGATACTGACATTTTTTTATTATTATTATCATTATTACTATCATCATCATCTTCTTCATTCATATCGTCATTAATGCTATCATCACAGTTCTCCCTATTTCTGTTACTAATGATATTTTTATCATTGCTACTATTAATTTAATAATTGATGTCATTCATAGCATAATCATTACCATTATTTATGTGTGTCTGTACACACACACACTCACACACACACACACACAAACACACACACACACACACACACACACACACACACACACACACACAGATAATTCTCTCTCCCTCTCTCTCTCTCTCTCTCTCTCTCTCTCTCTCTCTCTCTCTCTCTCTCTCTCTCTCTCTCTCTCTCTCTCTCTCTCTCTCTCTCTCTCTCTCTCTCTCCCTCTCTCTCTCTCTCTCTCTTTATCTATCTATCTATCTACAAAGAAATGATATAGCTAGCATCGACATAAGGACAAACCGTCTCCCGCCTCAGGCTCTACTCTTCCTCTAACTTCGCTTTCCATTTTTGATTCGCCACGAAAACTTCTCCCTTTCACTCTACTTTCCTCTCGGCTAGTTATTTCATCCACATAATCCTGATAAGGAAAGTCGCATCCGGTGGCTGGTGGAGAGCGAGCGGGCGCGACGTGATCCAGGCGGTTCCTTCGACCTGGGAATAAAGTGAGCAGAGGCCTTCGCTTGGAATTGCCTCGCGAGGGGAAGGGAGAGGCGAAGGAATAGTCGTAAATATCAGTGAAGAGTAGATTAGATAGATAAGGATATAACAGGACTTGAGAGAGAGGCAGGGAGATATATAGAGAATGGTAAAAAAAAGAAGAAAAAAAGTGATCATGATAGAACAAATTTTACAAAGAATCAATGTAACATTCTGTATTTGGATAGCTAGCCAGGACTTACAAGGATTTATAGTTACATGTTGCAATAAAGAAAACGTCTCTCTCTCTCTCTCTCTCTCTCTCTCTCTCTCTCTCTCTCTCTCTCTCTCTCTCTCTCTCTCTCTCTCTATCTATCTATCTATCTTCTTCCGGCTTTTTGTCAATGGTTTTCTAACGGACACACATTACTCTATCTATATGTTTGTCTTCGTGTCTTTGTGACATCATCAAAATATACTGATGAATACTCAGAGAGAGAGAGAGAGAGAGAGAGAGAGAGAGAGAGAGAGAGAGAGAGAGAGAGAGAGAGAGAGAGAGAGAGAGAGTTAGAGAGAGAGAGAGATAGAGTAGTCTATCCTGTATCCTGTTCCTTAATCATTCACGTTTGTCTTCAATCTCAATTTACACCAATCCTTTACTTCACTAAAAGTTGTAAAATAATCTGGAATGAACTAAAGCATATCTATTTAAATCCAATTATTTCAAAGCGCTATTTCGAAACGTATGTGATACTGAATATTCACGATTAATCTACCATTATAATTAATAATAAATAAATTATCCCCATTTCTCCCCTGTCCCTCCTTTATCCAGTTCATCACTTCACTTTTCGCTCAAACCCATTATGATAATGAAATATTCACAGAAAATACATTTCCACTGGTAATTCCCACAGACTACAAAGGTATATCCATAATAACTATTGCTACTAATCAAATTAACTCCTCTTGTTCTCTAATGCATACAAATCACGTATCCGAAGCGGCTGAGAGGATTGATAGGGAGAAATAATGGTGAGCTGTTAAGGTGAATCAGTTCCGTCCTGATTCCCACTGAATACTCTTCTATAGCATGTGTATTGAGAGGGTGTATGTGAGTGTGTGCGTGAGGGAGAAAGACAGACCGACAGACAGACAGACAAAGAGAAAGAGAGAGAGAGAGAGAGAGAGAGAGAGAGAGAGAGAGAGAGAGAGAGAGACAGAGAAAGAGAGAGAAAGAGAGAGAGAGAGAGAGAGAGAGAGAGAGAGAGAGAGAGAGAGAGAGAGAGAGAGAAGAGAAAAAAAAGAAGAGAAGGAAAATAAAATGAAGAGAAGAAGAGAGAGAGAGAAGGGGGGGGGGGAGAAGAGATGAGAAGAACCGTCCAGCCTCGCATTGCACGACAGGTCTCCCTCCTCCTTCCCCTCCACCGGCCTGTAAATTCAACAAAGTGACTGGAGGGGATAATGGCGAAGAATAGATTGGCGATTTCTATCTGGAATTTGCCCTGAACCTTGGCATTATGTGTTACACGGTGAAGAAGCTGCCAGCACATGCCAGCACATGCCGCAACCTCTGCCACATCAGTTGCAAGCAAAGTGAAGGGGAGTTCACTCTACTACTGCTTCTCGTACTCTGGCAGGGTACGATGAACCGGTCCATTTCATAGAAGAGCCTGACAGTCCAGCACCAGCTTTTCCCATATACTGTATCCAGCCGGAACTGAAATTACAAGTGTAGATTTATGCTCTGTTCAGTCTCTCTTGCCACGCCCTGCTGAACACTGTCAAACGACATGAAGTGCAGAGAAAGAGCACTGATGAATTATTTAAGTACGTGGTCTTAGGACGTCGCCCAGAAACGTGACGCTGATGTTAGTATTTCGCAGTTTATGGACGGCATGTACAAAAAAAGCAGCTCTGAAAATTCGGAGGTACGAACTCCAGCCCCAACACTCGTCTCTAGTCCATCGACGGGAAGTGGCAACATCGCATAACCTTAAATGCCATTTTTAATGTCTGGTGGAAACCAGGGAACCCATGTCCTTGCAGTCATGGTTATGTTACGTTCTCCTGCCGACTACCCAGTCTAACCCATCGCATGGTGTTCGCACTTCTCAATCTGGCCCAAAACAGAGTGGACGTAATCCACCATTAATCTGTATAGTTCACAGGGCTCCCGCTATGTTAATGACAGGTAAGACTCCAAGCTCATCTGTAACTTAACACGCTACTATATAAGCCATCCCAAATTATCACATGCGCCGTATTGGGACTCCACTATACCAATATAGGCCACTTGTTTTCCAGGTCCGCTGCAACAGAGGCAGACACAAATTGCTCATTTAGCCCTAACATAGTTAATCACGCCAAAAGTTATCCTTAACTTGGTAATTGGAAAGAATCCGTAATTCTATAACTGTATTTATAAAGAAGGATTATTACAAAAGAGAGAAAGAGAAAGAGAAAATGGAAGAGAGAAGATAGACAGACAGAAATATTTTCTGTTCTTCTTTCTTTTCCATTATACACTGTTTATTTAGCACATGATCTATCGTTTCTTTTCATGCAATGTTTTTTTTTCCGTTGACGAATAATATATCATTCCTTTCGTCTTTTTTTTAATTGTGTACTTGAATATGATTTACTTTCAGTTTTTATTCCTCTCTTTCTTTCTGTGTCCATTTTATTTATTACCACATGATACCTATCTGATGTTTTCCCCTCGAAATATGAGGATCTTCTCTCTCTCTCTCTCTCTCTCTCTCTCTCTCTCTCTCTCTCTCTCTCTCTCTCTCTCTCTCTCTCTTTCTCTCTCTCTCTATTTCTCTCTCTCTCTCTCTCTCTCTCTCTCTCTCTCTCTCTCTCTCTCTCTCTCTCTCTCTCTCTCTCTCTCTCTCTCTCTCTCTCTCTCTCTCTCTCTCTCTCTCTCTTTCTAAGAAAACTAAGCTTCAGGCACACATTCACACTCACATATACACAGCTGTATATGTATTTTCTTATCTGAGTCTCTACACACGCGTGTCCTTCCAACGTTTTATCATTCTTTCTCTGTTTCTCTGCCTGTTCTCTTTTTTTTGTTTATTTTTTTTCTATCTATTCATTGTTTGTTAGCTTGTTTAAATATTTGTTAATTAGGACAATTCCTTCAGCTTTTCTTTTTTTCTCGTTTTACATAGATATGTTGCACGCACGCGCATGCACGCACATGTATACGAACACGCATACACTCACGCGCACACATACACACACTTTATTTTTTTACAAAATATGATAACATAAGGGGCGCAAGAAAACAATTCCCCTTAAGGTCTTGCCACGGGATGGGAGAAGAAAACGAAAGTAAAGAATGCTAAGGGCCCTCCTCCATACTCCATGTTTAATCATGTCAAGGACAATTAGAGAAATCACAGAAGACTGTACTATATCAATATATCTAAAACTCTGTGATCACGATTGCCCACGCCTTAGCAGGTAGCCAGGCGGGTAAATAAAGTTACTTAACTCTAGCGCGCTCCCACGGCCGCCGCCTCCGACCCGCCTCATACCCCAGGTGATCACATAGTCAGAAAGGGACTTACAAACGAAATTCACAAAAAAATTAAAGCATCAACTATGCATGAGACCCCGGTAATTCATAGTCGCTTTTCATTAAAAACTTGTTTACTTTATCAGCTGTTGTTAGTCTGTGGACTTAAATTCTGAATACATTAATTTTACTTTAAGTTCTATTCTTCCTTTTACTTATTC
>NC_061841.1:23574951-23589951 GCF_019202785.1 Penaeus chinensis
TCATCTGGACTCTTAATCTCTCTCTCTCCACACACTCCTAAACCTACACATAGTCATACACACAAATGCGAACACGCTATATGGGTCTGCTGTTTTCATTACAGTCAATTAACATAAAATTAACAAATAATTTAAAGCAGCTCTGCTATGCGGATTGTCGGCAGTAGTGATAAGAACAATAAGACACGAGTAGTAGTAATAATAACACGATACCCTAGCCACTAGGTGGGCATGCCAGCCCAAGTCAGCGCCGGTCCCAAGCCCGGGTAAATAGAGAGGGTTGGCGTCAGGAAGGGCATCCGGTCATAAAAAAAATATCTGCCAGAACCTGACCATGCCGACCTCGTATCAGAATGGGACGAAGCTACAGCAAAAGAAGAAGAAAAAGCAACAGTAACACGATCTGATATGTTATATGACAGCAGACCCTTTGGGCTGTGTTACATATTACTCATGTCTAACCCTTTGTAATGTTGCTACTGCTATTACTAGTACTGCTTTATTACAATACTGCAGTTCTACGACTACTATGACTGGTTTTGTCAATGCTACTAGTACAGTTACCAATACTAATGCTTGAAATTTCGAAATGTAAATGACATCCCTCATCATAGTGATCACAAGAAATTGTCATTGATAATAGTACTTAAAGCTGATAAAGGAACACAAAGGTTCATATTGATAAAGAAATAGATGACAAAAAATTGATGAACCTGGAAAATACGAGGATGGTCATGGGTAATTTAATGATACGATAATGATTATACTAATATTAGTAATGCTAGAGACTAACAAAAACAAACAATTTTAGTACCTGATAACCATCAGTGGAATGTAAATGATTCAAAGTAATAACAATGTCAGTTCCACGGTGATGCTAGTAATATAATTAAAATAGACATGGTAGTATAAATGCCAGCATAATAATGTTCGTCTTCTACGATTGCTTGGTGTTTCTCCATGATGGTTGAGGGTGAAGAAAACACCGATGAAAACTAAAGTAGGTTCATTGAGAGATCAGCTCCTGACAACATCAAGACGGAAACTCTTACTGTTCCATCTGCACCACACGCCCAGGCTTCCGTCTGCGATGTCTACTGCCAGACGTGTGAGCTGACAGAGACAAACTAAAATGTTGTACCTCTATAACATACAGGATTCTCACTCTTTCATATAATGTGGATATGCTACACATAATATTAAACTAAAATCATGTTTATATTTCACATGGTAGTAGTATAATTATCACACAAAAGGAAGAGTATATATATAATCACATAATTTATCATAATACGTACCGGATATAATGTTCATACAATGTATGCACTGGCATAACAACGTGGCACTCACAATCAACTTCATTGTTCATACTCCACTTTCATTTCACAACCCACATCTCCTCCCCCCTTTACGTTCACTAGCGAGAGTCTTGAACGGACTTCAAACTTGAGAGTTCCGAACGTCGAGGTTCAACAGGCAATACGTTGGGGCGGAAGAGAAGATCCTGGTGCGCGTCTTCCAATCTGTCGAGTTTCCAATTTTGAGTGTTTGTAGGGCGCAAAGAAACGTCGATTGCGCCACCGTATCCGGCCAATTGGGCTAGCATGATGTGATAATTCGAGATTTGCCAATACCCATGTCTTGTGCTGACTTATCCCAACGCTTGGATGTGGGATTTGGATTCGCACCTGCGCCCCAATCTCTAATTGGTGAAAGTGTGTAAGTGGGCACGCATTGTCATAGCGGTTTCACGTCCTTGGCCCGTACTTGCGGCACGACGGTCGCAGTCTCAAAAGGGCTTTTTTTTTTGGTCTTGTCCACTCCTTCATGAAGGCACTAGAGTGGGGGCAGGCACACAGGAGCGTAAGGGGCATGCCAAACAGAATCTGCGGCAGGAGATCGACCAGTGAAGTTTGGGTGTACGTAACTCAGTATCCTCTGTCAAAAACTCCTCAAGTCAATATTTCTGTTGGGTTGCTGTCCTTCCTGATCAGATTACTTGACTTTCTTCACAGCAGCACTTCTGCAATGCCCATTGGACTGTGAGGTAAATGGGGGCCTTGACATAGCATGAGTTACTCCCCCATCGCTGAAGGAAAGGTTGCAAATTCCGGCTGGAGAAATGCGGACCACCATCAGTGCGATGGCGAAACTGGCCCACCCAGAATCACGGAACATATGCCTGATGAATCTGTTAGTTGAAGCAATGGTTTGCAATTAGTTCCCACATGGGATGACAAACGGCCATCCGGAGTGTCGTTCAGGCATACACCAAGAAGTGTTTTCCAGCAAACACATAAAAAGTTCTGCCGACTCAGACATAAATGGTCGTGTGGGTTGGTCATCCAACATCAGTTGGTCTTGTGTGTAGGCTGTAGGTTGTTGGCATTGGCTCACAGCACGACAGTGTTTACAATGTCGGCGATAATGGATGGCCAAAAGACTGTTGCTGTGCACGACGCTTTGTTTGCTTCACGCCACAGTGGTTTCATGCAGCGCGAGCTAGGGTGCTCGACGTAAAGAAACAGGGACGACACTCTTAGTCCATACTGCACCCCAATGTCACCATCGTTGTACAACTCATTGCGAATCTTCCAGTACGGACGCGGGACTTTGGTAGGTGTAGCGGTCATTGGGGAACCTGATTCAATGATGAAAGCAGACTCTCATAAAGAAGCATCCTTAAAAAATCAAAGGGGATTTTAGGGCTACTTTCATTTCTACGTAGGCAGCTGTACGCAATTCTTCATGAAGAGATCTTCTTGCTCGTCTATGGCTTCTGAAGCTTTTAGTCGATGAACAGCCTGCAGTGTACCAATCTTGGCGGAATGTCCATTGTCTGCATTGAAGGCACCATCCTTCCACCGTGGGCGACCTCACAGAGTGACCGGGAGGGGAAGGGCATCAGGGATGCACAATCCTTACCTGCACGCCACATTGCGGTAAAATGTAGGGCGCAATTTTATCTTTCATGCGCTGGCAGGCGAGGGTTTTCAATTGCATCCAGGGAATAATGGTTCAAAATAGGAACAATGGAGAGTGATCAGGTCACAACACTAAAGTGCTGAGTCCACGAAGATAAAACTTGCACGTACTGATGGCCAACGACAGCTTGCAATTTCCATTCGACGGTCGCATACCGCGTTTCTGTATCTGTACAAGATCGGAACCACACTGCACCATTTCTTGTATTTCCCAGCACCGTGTGGTCCTGCAACAACACATAGGCCAAGGCCGTAGAGTCTGGAGGCCGTCGGTTCTGCAGAATGGGGGGAAGGTATGGATCAAACGTAGCAAGTGTATGGGGGGGCCCTGACAAAGCTTGTTTTGTGTCATTAAAATAGCTTTAGTTGTGGTCTGCTGCATGTCCAAGTAAAAGCTCTCTTCGGGACTCATCAGGGCGGAGTGGGGCTGCAGCAGTCGAAATCTTAGGCCGTTAAACTCTGCCAGTTGATTTACCAAGCCCTATAAACGACGAAGATCAGTCAGATTTGCAGGGGTGGAAACTCTGCAATGGCCTTTTACCTTTCTGGGTCTGCTTCAATACCATTATGTGATAGTTTGTACCCACAGGAAGCTGGCTTCAGATGCAGAGCCAAATGAACTTCTCCTGCATGAAGCGTTATCCCGTGCTTGTCGACACCTTGACGGACTTCGTTTACACGTTTGAAGGGTTCTTAGTGACTCTCCATTTTGTGAGGAGGTATTAGTCCTCATCATGTAGGAGATGTCCGTCCACATCCTTAATGCATTTGTA
The DNA here is from genome assembly GCF_019202785.1 of Penaeus chinensis. Lineage (NCBI taxonomy): Eukaryota > Metazoa > Arthropoda > Malacostraca > Decapoda > Penaeidae > Penaeus > Penaeus chinensis. The sequence goes on from NC_061841.1 coordinate 23,578,709, forward strand.
CTCCCTGTGAAGTGCGCCCTCGTCACCTCGGAGACAAAAGGGCGTCTCTTGTTGCTGCAAAACCCTATGAGACCACGACAGTATCTGAAACGTCCATAAGGAGTGGATAATGTCGTCAGTGTTGATCATTCCTATGCAGGGGTATAATTTAGTGCCAATAACCACAAAGAATCCACAGTGTGAAGTACTTTGACTGCGGATGATACTTCTGATGCTGTAAATGGCCGTCGGAGAAGGAGTGGGCAGGGCGGAGAGACTTGCCTGTTGAGCTTTGATAGATCAGTGGTAATTACGAACACCACATATTTGCTTTGGGAACAACAACCATTGGATGACACCATTCTGATGGTTCTCCTTCCCCTGGCTTTAGATGCCTTTGGGGTCACTAATGACTCGAGCTCCTTTCTGTTGGTTCCTGAAAAGCAAAAGGATCATTCTGGGGTGTGTGGATTCGCGAAGGGGCGTGCTTTCTCCGCAGATTGAATTCTATGGGAGGGCCTACCATTCGTCTTGTGTGGCCAGACTTGCAAGTCGTCCTTCTTCACCAACCATTTCTGCATACGGTTGCAGGAAGTACTTCCTTGCTTTTCAGGTGAACTTCAGCTGGGTTCAACGGTAAAGTCAGAACTGAGGAGGGTTATCGACATTGTGTATTGCCAGCCATGGACTCGACTGGCAAATGGTGCACATCCGTTATTGCCTTGGGAAATAGTCCGAACAATCCCAATTTTCCTTGCAATCAGTCAAAATGAGGAGCAGCGGGTTGATAAGCGAAGGGGGGAGCTGAAACATCAATCCAACATGTTTCGAACGTTTGCCATAGGTGAGCATTCACAAAGATCCAGCCGCTTTGGTGGCATCTGGGACCCTCGTCCCGCATTGTCAGTATATTGTCTATGCCGGTGGTGCTAAGCTTCCTTTGAGAGCGAGGACTACTAAGATGTGGAGTCCATTGACACGTCGTGTCTGCAACTGGTTGTCAGGAATGATGCAAGACTAACCTGATAAATCGTTATGCCGAATTGGACACGCGGATCTTTAGGAGGAAGGCTGCGTTTCGGTCGTGCAGCAGAGGTGTCCACTCCTGGCACATGACATGAAGGGGATACTGAAACTTACGTCCTTCAATTCATGATTGGTTGTCCTTTCTTTTGTCTTAGCCTTTCGTTGCTTTGGGCAGCATTTACATAGGTGTCCCTGCGGTTGCAACCTTGCATTTCGCATTCCGGGGCGGGACACTTTGTAGCCAGGTTATGCCCAGTGGCCTTTCTTACCCAAGCACGACATGTGGAAGTGGTGGCCTGCACCAAACCTTTTTTTCATGCTGTACGAAACAGCAGTTGAGCCTTATTCGGCAGAGGTGAGCCAGGCCTCATCTTGAATTCTGCTTCAGGGCAGTACTTTTTCTCTTTTTATATTGGAAACAGCACGTGAAGAAACTTTGTCCTTCAAAGCAGATGATGCAGTCTTTGACGATTCATGAGACTGCATTTCTCCAAAACATCCGGCAACGTCGTCTTTGAAGCGGTCCATTTCAATGAGCTTCTTGGTTTTATAGTTTCCTCATCTCGTTATACCCATTAGAATGCGTGTTTCTTACCCACTGCGCACAGCCATGCTTGGTCCTGTGCCTTGCAAAGGTTCTAATCTTCCTGCGGCAAGATTTTCAGCCGGAACCAAAAGTATCGAAGCTCTCGCCGTTCTGCTTGCTTGCACTCGGAGAGGCCTTCCGTCGCAGTGCATCATACTGCATTTTTTGAATGTGCATTCGAGCTTTGTCAAGGAACATCGTCCAACTGAGCATGTTGGTCTGCTGGGCACATCCAACTTGTGGTCAGCACCCGTTTCGCATCTCAGCGGTAAGGCACAAGAGTAGCTGTATCTGCTGCTTTGATAAGGCTGGTTGAGGAGATCCACCTCACAGCATAATTCGGACATGTCGCGACTTCCATTCTCGAAAATGTGTGGGGAGTCGCATCTGTTGGTTAATGCTTTCGGAGGCTTGTATTATTGCCTTCGGGTCGGGGAACGTATGAGAAGCAGTGGACGCGGGGCAGAACTGCTCACTGGCGAACTCGCAGGTTGCTGGGGGGTGAGGCGAAGGATCAGGCTCCTGAAAAACGAGGCAGTGACTCCTCGTTCCTGCGTGGCGTCTCTCCTCCTTCCAGCGGGCGTCTTCCTCCATTCGCGGGCTTTTCCTCCTTACGGCGAGGTGTCTTCCCTCTGCAATCCCTCTGAATTATCAACTGCAGCAATGTAGCAACATCTGTGGGAGGTGGGGTGCTGGCCTGGCTCATGGTGATCTTCAATGCTATGGAGTGAGGCTTCTCAGGTTCGCTAATACTGGTTCTTGCTTTTTTCTTCCCGTTTACCCATTGTAATGTGGTAAGGGTGTCAAGGAATTATTACAGCTAAATCGCCCCGAAAATCGATGAAAATACGTAATAGTAGGCGCGATGGCAGCTAGTGTTCTGGCACTCGTAGTGCGCGGGTGCAATGCGGTGACGTCACGGCGGACACGTGCGGGCAGGCGAGCGCGAGCGCGAGAGGAAGACAGTCGCTGACGAAAGCGTGTGAGAGCGCAAGGAATATCCTCGCTCTCAAAACCTTAATATGCTTCGTCTTCTACGATTGCTTGGTGTTTCTCCATGATGGTTGAGGGTGAAGAAAACACCGATGAAAACTAAAGTAGGTTCATTGGAGATCAGCTCTGACAAAATAAATACGGAAACTCTTCCTGTTCCTCTGCCCCACACGCCCAGGCTCCGTCTGCGACTGTCTACTGCCAGACGTGTGACTACAGAGACAAACTAAAATGTTGTACTCTATAACATACAGAGATTCTCACTCTTTCATATAAGTGATATGCTACACATAATATTAAACTTAAACATAATGTTTATATTTCACATGGTAGAACATATCACACAAAAGGAAGAGTATAATATATAATCACATAATTATCACTAATACGTACGATATAATGTCATCACAATACGTATGCACTGGCATCACAACGTGGCACTCACAACTCACTTCATTGTCATAACTCACTTCATTTCACAACCCACATCTCCCTCCCCCCTTTACGTTCACTAGCGAGAGTCTTGAACGGACTTCAACTTGAGACGTTCCGAACGTCGAGGTTCAACAGGCATAGATGGGGCGGAAGATCCTGGTGCGCCGTCTTCCAAATCTGTCGAGTTTCCAATTTTGAGCTGTGTAGGGCGCAAGAAACGTCGATTGCGCCACAGTATCCGGCCACTTGGCAGCCTGATGTGATAATTACGAGATTTGCCAATACCCATGACTGTGCTGACCTTATCCCAACGCTTGGATGTGGGATTCTGGATTCGCACCTGCGCCCCAATCTCTAATTGGGAAAGGGAGTGGGCACGCTTGTCATAGCGGGTCTTCACGTCCTTGGCCCGTACTGCGGCACGACGGTCGCAGTCCTCAGCTTTGGTCTGCCACTCCTTCATGAAGGCACTAGAGTGGGCAGGCACACAGGAGCGAAGGGGCATGCCAAACAGAATCTGCGCAGGAGATCGACCAGTGAAGTTTGGGGTGTTACGTAACTCCAGTAATCCTCTGTCAAACTCCTCACTGTCAATATTTCTGTTGGGTGCTGTCTTCATGATCAGATACTTGACTTTCTTCACAGCAGCCTCTGCATGCCCATTGGACTGTGGGTAATGGGGGCTTGACATAGCATGACGTACTCCCCATCGCTGAAGAAAGGTTGCAAATTCCCGGCTGGAGAACTGAGGACCGCCATCAGTGCGCAGGCGAACTGGCACACCCAGATCACGGAACATATGCCTGAAGAATCTGATCGTCGAAGCACTTGTTGCATTAGTTCCACATGGGATGACAACAGGCCATCCGGAGAGTCGGTCAGCATACACCAAGAAGTGTTTTCCAGCAACACTAAAAAAGTCTGCCGACACAGACATAAATGGTCTTGTGGGTTTGTCATCCAACATCAGTGGCTCTTGTTGCTGACTAGGCTGTAGGTGTTGGCATGGCTCACAGGCACGAACAGTGTTTACAATGTCTGCATTAATGACTGGCCAAAAGACTGTCTGCTGTGCACGACGCTTTGTTGCTTCCACGCCACAGTGGCTTTCATGCAGGCGAGCTAGGGTGCTACGACGTAAAGAAACAGGGACAACCACTCTAGGTCCATACAGCACCAAGTCACCATCGTTGTACAACTCATTGCGAATCTTCCAGTACGGACGCAGGGCACTTGGTAGGTTGTAGCGGTCCTTGGGGAACCCTGACTTCACATGATGAAGCAGCTCCTCATAAGAAGCATCCTTAGAGGCAGCTGTACGCAATTCTTCCATGAAGAGATCTTCTTGCTCGTCTATGGCTTCTGATGCTTTAGTCGACTGAACAGCCTGCAGAGCTACAATCTTGGCGGAAGTGTCCATTTCAGCATTGAAGGCACCATCCTCCACCGTTGGGCGACTCACAGGTGACCGGGAAAGGGCATCAGGGATGCACAACTCCTTACCTGCACGCCACATTGCGGTAAAAATGTAGGGCGCAATCTTATCTTTCATGCGCTGGAGGCGAGGGTTTTCAATTGCATCCAGGGAATAATGGTTCAAAATAGGAACCAATGGACGGTGATCCGTCACCACACTAAAGTGCTGAAGTCCACGAAGATAAAACTTGCACTTACTGATGGCCCAAACGACAGCTTGCATTTCCAATTCGACGGTCGCATACCGCGTTTCTGTATCTGTCAAGAATCGGGAACCACACTGCACCATCTTGTATCTTCCAGCACCGTGGTCCTGCAACAACACATAGCCAAGGCCGTAGAGTCTGGAGGCGTCGGTCTGCAGAATGGTGGGAAGGGTTGGATCAAACGTCGCAAGTATGGGGGGCCCTGACAAAGCTTGTTTAGTGTCATTAAAAGCTTTAGTGTGGTCTGCTGTCCAAGTAAAAGCTCTCTTCGGGCTCATCAATGGGCGGAGTGGGGCTGCAGCAGTCGAAATCTTAGGCGTAAACTCTGCCAGTTGATTTACCAAGCCCATAAACGACCGAAGATCAGTCAGATTTGCAGGGGTAGGAAACTCTGCAATGGCTTTTACCTTCTCTGGGTCTGCTTCAATACCATTATGTGATAGTTTGTACCCACAGAAGCTGGCTTCAGATGCAGCCACAATGAACTTCTCTGCATTAAGCGTTATCCCGTGCTGTCGACACCTTGACAGGACTTCGTTTACACGTTGAAGGTGTGAGAGGTAGTCCTCATCATGTAGGAGAATGTCGTCCACAACCTTAATGCAGTTTGTACTCCCTGAAGTGCCCTGTCACCTCGGAGACAAAAGGCGTCTCCTGTTGCTGCAAAACCCATGGGACCACGACAGTATCTGAAACGTCCATAAGGAGTGATAAATGTCGTCAGGTGTTGATCATCCTCATGCAGGGGTAGTTGCCAATAACCACAAAGAGCATCCACAGTTGTGAAGAACTTTGACTGCGGACTGATACTTCTGATGGCTGTAAATGGCGTCGGAGAAGGGTGGGCAGGGCGAGAGACTTGCCTGTTGAGCTTTGATAGATCAGTGGTAATACGAACACCACCATTTGCTTTGGTAACAACAACCATTGGATGACACCATTCTGATGGTTCATCCTCCACTGGCTTTAAGATGCCTTGGGTCACTAATGACTCGAGCTCCTTTCTTGTTGGTTCCTGAAAAGCCAAAGGAATCATTCTGGGGGTGTGGATCGCGAAGGGCGTGGCATTCTCCCGCAGATGAATTCTCATGGGAGGGCCTACCATCGTCTTGAGTGGCCCAGACTGCAAGTCGTCCTTCTTCACCAACACATCTGCATACTGATGCAGGAAGTACTTCCTTGCTTCTTCAGGTGACTTCAGCTGGTTCAACGGTAAAGTCAGCAACTGAGGAGGGTTCGACATTGGTGTATTGCCCAGCCCATGGACTCGACTGGCAATGTGCACATCCGATATCTGCCTTGGGAAATAGTCCGGAACAATCCCCAATTCCTTGCAATCAGTCCAAGAGAGCAGCGGGGTTGTAAGCGAAGGCTGAACATCAATCCAACATGTATTCGAACGTTTGCCATAGGTGATCATTCCACAAAAAGATCCAGCCGCTGGTGGCATCTGGGACCCGTCCGCATTGTAGTATATTGTCTCTGCCGGTGGTGCTAAGTCTTCCTTTGAGAGGCCGAGACTACTAAGATGCTGGAGTCCAATGACAGTCGTGTCTGCACCTGTGTCAGGAATGATGGCAAGACTACCTGATAAATCGTTATGCCGAATTGACACGCGGACTTTAGGGGAAGGCTGAGGTTTCGGTCGTGCAGCAGAGGTGACACTCCTGGCACATGACACTGAAGGGGATACTGAACTTACTACCTTCAATTCATGATTGGTGTCCTCTTCTTTTGTCTTAGCCTTCCGTTGCTTTGGGCAGCATTTATCATAGTGTCCCTGCCGGTTGCACACCTTGCATTTCGCATTCCTGGCAGGACACTTTGAAGCAGTAGCCCAGTGGCCTTTCTTACCACAAGCACGACATGTGGAAGTGGTGGCCCTGCACAAACCTTTTTCATGCTGACGACCACAGCAGTTGCAGGCCTTATTCGGCAGAGGTGAGCCAGGCCTCATCTTGGACTTCTGCTTCAGGGCAGCCTTTTTCTCTCTTTTATATTGGGAAACAGCACGTGAAGAAACTGTGTCCTTCAAAGCAGATGATGCAGTCTTTGACGATTCATGAGACCTGCATTTCTCCAAAACATCCTGCAACGTCGCTGAGCGGTCCATTTCAATGAGCTTCTTGGTAAGTTCCTCATCTCGTATACCCATTAGAATGCCGTGTTTCTTCCACTGCTCACAGCATGCTTGGTCCTGTGCCTTGCAAAGGTCTATCTCCTGCGACAAGATTTTCAGCCGGATCCAAAAGTCATCGAAGCTCTCGCCGTCTGCTTGCTTGCACTCGGAGAAGGCCTTCCGTCGCAGTGCCTCATTACTTGCATTTTTGATGTGCATTTCGAGCTTTGTCAAGACATCGTCCACTGAGCATGTTGGGTCTGCGGGCACATCCAACTTGTGCTCCAGCACCCGTCGCATCTCAGAGGTAAGGCACATGCGTAGCTGTATATGCTGCTTTGATAACGGCAGGTTGAGGAGATCCACCATCACAGCATAATCGGACCATTCGCGCTTCCATTCTCGAAACTGTTGGGGAGTCGCATCTGCTGTTAATGCTTTCGGAGGCTGTATTATTGCCTTCGGGGTCGGCGGAGTATGAGAAGCAGTGGACGCGGCAGAACTGCTCACTGGCGAACTCGCAGGTTGCTGGGGGGTGAGGCGAAGGATCAGCTCCTGAAAACGAGCAGACTCCTCGTTCCTGCGTGCGTCTTCCTCCTTCCAGCGGGCTTCTTCCTCCTTCCGGCGGGCTTCTTCCTCCTTCCGGCGGGTGTCTTCCCTCTTGTCATCCCTCTGAATTATCCACTGCAGCAATGTAGCAACATCTGTGGGAGGTGGGGTGCTGGCACTGGCTCCTGGTGACTCTTCAAGGCTGGAGTGAGGCTTCTCAGGGTCGCTCATACTGGTATCTTCTTTTTTCTTCCCTTTACCCATTGTAATGTGGTAAGGGTGTCAAGATTATACAGCAAAATCGCCGAAAATCCGGTGAAAATACGTAATAGTAGAGCGAGGCAGCTAGTGTTCTGGCACTCGTGTGCGCGGTGCCAATGCGGTGACGTCACGGCGGACACGTGCGGGCAGGCGAGCCGCGAGCGCGAGAGATCAGTCGCTGACGAAGCGTCGTAGAGAGCGCAGGAATATACCTCGCTCCTACAAAACCTTAATATGCTTCGGTCCGGCTCCCTTATGCAACGAATAATGTCCCCTGAGCACACTAAACACTGCACGAACACTATAGGCACTCCACAATACACATCACTACACTATGGCACCACACTGCTGCAAATGAAGTACACTGCCGAGCGGGTTGATTGCTGACCTAGCACGAGGGTGGACGAGGCGCGGGGCCGGCGACAGGCCATGAGGTCGCGGAGGCCCGGGGCAGGCAACAATAACAGGCGTCAGAACTGAATTTGCTGGATCACTGCGCCATGTTCGTCTTCTACGATTGCTTGGTGTTTCTCCATGATGGTTGAGGGTGAAGAAAACACCGATGAAAACTAAAGTAGGTTCATTGGAGATCAGCTCTGACAAAATAAATACGGAACTCTTCCTGTTCCTCTGCCCCACACGCCAGGCTCCGTCTGCGACTGTCTACTGCCAGACGTGTGACTACAGAGACAAACTAAAATGTTGTACTCTATAACATACAGAGATTCTCACTCTTTCATATAAGTGATATGCTACACATAATATAAACTAAACATAATGTTCTATATTTCACATGGTAGAACATATCACACAAAAGGAAGAGTATGATATATAATCACATAATTATCACTAACTACGTACGATAATAATGTCATCACAATACGTATGCACTGGCATCACAACGTGGCACTCACAACTCACTTCATTGTCATAACTCACTTCATTTCACAACCCACAAATAATATCAACAAATAACAAAAACATTAATACCTCGACGTCGGTATTATTACTTCATTTGATAATCGAGTTAAAAAGTCACAGTTGGAATGGGGTGGTATAATGCATAATAATTAAATCTCCTAATGATAACAGCAATGGTAATTCCTTTTTCAACAGCCATTGTTGGGTAAACCTCTTTCTTGTCTTTTATTCACTCCGCCGTCACCTCCGTCCTTCTTATTCTCGCTCCTTCGTTGTGAAGGGTGGGTTTAAAATGTCGTTTGGTGACTCGGGTTGATATCAAACAGTGAAATCGCCTCAGTTCACGTTTGCCAAGTAAATCGTATGAAATAAAGGCTAGTATGGAGTACGATGAATATTGGAAAAAAGATCAAGGTTGGTGAAGTGGGACCTTATTACACGTGCAATTGCTTCTATAAAGGGATTTTTAAAGGCCTGATTGCCGCTTGTCGCGTTGTACTCTCGTCGCCATCAGATCTCCATTTCCCAGAAACCTCGCGTGTCTTGTTTTACCCTTTTATAGTCCTTGAAGCAGCGGTTATATTCACCATATTTTAAAGATGATATATTGCCCCAAGCCTCCACTTACTGTTCATTCAGTTTAATGGATAAAATGTCTTTTATTATTAACTGGGTCCTTATTACACATGCAATTGTCAACGTACTTTTTAATAGGTGGAATAGTCACAAGCACACACACACACACACACACACACACACACACACACACACACACACACACACACACACACACATGTATATATGTGTGTATCCAACTCCTTGCTCTGATCAGCATTCTTATATCATATATGGGTCTCTTAAGATTGCTGTGATTCTCTATATCCTCCTCAGTCTTGCTGTTCTTCCGTTCTCAAGTCTCCATTCACCTGTTCTTTCTGCCTCCTCCGTGAAGTGACGCCAGGTTCGGCAGTGTTTGTTCTGGTCTCCTGCCGATCGTTACGGGCTTTGTTCACATTGACTTCTAGTTTGGGTCTGTATTTCATGGGCTCAAATGTAGACACTTGCGATGAATCAATTATAGTAACAGTGATGAAGAAGCATGAGGATAATCACTTGCGACAACACAGATACTAGAACGCCATTTAACATCCATTCTGCGTCGAGACAAGCGTTCAACGCAAAATTATATCCAACATCATTTAATTAATTCAATTAAACTGTGACGGTCGTCATGCACAATATTGCGAGCAATTGCAATAATAAAAAAAAAACTAATTGTATATTTATTTGGTGCAGCCAGAGTAACTTCGTTACATGCAGCGAGTTAGAATGAGGGATATACCTTTATGATTTGCTGTTCGAACTCGAAAAATTAGGTGACTCAGGATGAGTGACTGGAGGGGGTGCTTGCCAATAAAGATTTAGTAGTACGGTGGTATTGTGGGCCTAATTGGATTATGCTCTGATTCGTTTCTGATGAGAGTTACATTGGGGAAGTGAGTGAACAGGTTAGTGCGTCGCGTTTCATTGTTTACAAGGATATGAATATATACATGCATGTACATACACACACACACACACACATACACACACCCACACACACACACATATATATATATATATATATATATATATATATATATATATATATGCATGTATATATATATATATATATATATATATATATACATATACATATATTAATATATATTTCTATTAACATATGTATATGTATGTTTACATATATACACATACATATATCATATATATATATATATATATATATATATATATATATATATATATATACACACATACATATATATGTAAATATATATATATGTAAATATATATATATATATATATATATATATATATATATATATATATATATATCATCATCATCATAAGGGGGCATACGCATGGCTGCGCTTTGCCGCGCCCATCCTTTGCCTCCACCTCCTGGGGTCCCTCCGAGCAAGCCTCCATGCAGCATTCCTTCCCACCCCCAGCACATCTTGGCAGTTCTGATCGATTTGCTTCAGCCAAGAGTTCCGTGGCCTTCCCCTTGGTCTTCTCCAGCCGGGGTCAACCCTCTCGGAGATGACCCTATAAGCCGGATCTTCCTCAGGAAAACGAGCCACATGCCCATTAGGGTGTTTCAATAATTGTCGATTTTCTACAATTTGCTCGAATCCCGGGGGCAAGTTAAGAAATAGGCGCCTATGAATTTTCTGAGTTTGGAAATGTATTTTTTATTAAAATCAAAGACTATCTCGCATTTTCTATTTTCAATTGAAAGTTTTGAAAAAATTATGATTTAGACACCGCTTCGAACGCCAAATAACGCCTCGTTTTCTATTGTCAGTATGCCTATTTTATTTTTAAAATACCTCAATATTATACTTATCTTTAATATTTTTGCATCAAAATTATTTCTATTATAAATTAATATTATATAAAGTTCTTGAATTGCCATAAGTCTAAAATTTCAATTAGTAGGCTTGACTTCTCTTTACTTTGTGTTCTCTCCCACCGAATCGGGCTTGGGTCGCCGAGAGCTTGCTTTGGCTCTCGGAATTCTCACTTCGCTTAAATTATTTAAAGTAATATATTCTATTTAACAAGAGGCTATAAAAGGAAAGGATGCTAGTAATGATTTTATTTGGAACATTATATATTGCATAGAATA
>NC_061841.1:23637736-23647736 GCF_019202785.1 Penaeus chinensis
CACACACACATACACACACACACACACAACCACACACACACATACACAGATACAAACACAACACACACACACGACACACACACACACACACAAACAAACACAAACACACCCACACACACATACACAGATACAAACACACACACACACACACACACACACACACACACACAAACAAACACAAACACACACACACATACACAGATACAAACACACACACACACACACACACACACACACACACACACACACACACACACACACACACGTGTGAGTATATATATTTTTTTCCTTTTTTCTTTCTTTCTTGCTTTCCTTATTTCCTTTATTTATGTTTTGTTCTTTGTCTTCACTGTTTCTTTCCTTCTTTCTTTTTTGTAAGGCTTTTCCTCTCTTTTTTCCGTTTTTTTTTTTTTTTTTTTTTTTTTTTTTTTTTTTTTTTTTTTTTTTTTTTTATCCTCGTAATATCCTCTCTAGCCTCCTCCCAAATGTATTGTAGTTTCTCCTAATCACACATTCCATTCTTTTATTTTCTTCCTCCTTTCTCCTAATTTTATCGTCGTTTCTCCTATCCACATATTAAGTTTTCTTAGTGGCGTTCCCTCTTTCCTTTCCTCCATCCCATTTTATTCTTGCGAAGTTTTTAGTGATCTTTTTTTCTGTTTCCTCCCCTCCCACTCCCTCTTTTAAGGTAGTTTTTCCTATCCACGCATTCCATTTTCTAGTGACGTTCTCTCTCTTCCTCCTGATTATTGAGTACTATTTAGAAGCGTTCTCTCTATTCTTTTCTTTATCACTCCTCCTAATTTTAACGTAGTTTCTCCTATTCTCGCTTTCCATTCTTTTCTCGGTGGTGTTCTCTCTTCTTTCTTTCCTCCTTCCTTCTAATTCTAGCGCAGTTTCTCCTATCCACACATTCCATTTTTTTCATGTTATCTTCCCTCATCTTTCCTTCCTTCCTCCACCTAATTTTATCGCACTATCAACACATTCCTTCTTTTTATGTTATCCTCCTTCCTCTTTGCTTCGTCCCACCCCCTAATTTTATCGCAGTTTCTCCTTTCCACACTTTTCTTTTTTTTTCTTTAATAAAGTGGCGTTCTCTCATCTTTCCTCCTCCCGCCCAGCACCTGAGGATCCTGCGCCTCAGCTGTTCCTGTTCCCGACGCAGGTCCTTCCCGGCGGACCCTTTGCTCAGCAGCCTTTCTCTTATTAAGACTGTTTCTTCATATTTTTTTTCTGTTCTCTTCACTTTAGGTATTTAGTTATCTATTCTGTTATTTTGCGTATTTGTTTGTTTGTTTAATTACTATTTTCTTTATTTATTGTATTGTAATTATTATTTCATTTATTCAGCTCTTAGTTTGAATTTTCAGCCACAGCTCATACTCAGTTCAGACAAAGGTTGGGTTGGTTGACAAGATGCCTGGTTGGTCCATGGTTTGAGATGGCCAACCTTTTATGTATAGTATGTCTTCGCGTGGTAAAAAAAAAAAAAAAAATATATATATATATATATATATATATAGATAGATAGATCGATAGATAGATAGACAGACAAACAGACAGATGGATAGATACTGTAGATAGCTAGATAGCTAGAGTGATAAATAACAGATAAATAGATTTAGAGCCAACTAGCGCTGTGTCCTCTTTAAGGCCTACAGTCGGTGGCAAGTCCTGTATATCATCCCCCAGACGGCAGATGGCGTCTTGGGGCCGAAGGGCTACGGGAGGGGGCCTGTTCCCTTCCCCGCAGAAGGAGACTCGTGTCCCACACCCAATATAGGGTCTGGGTACGTGTATGCTTTGCTCCAGTGCGCAAGAGAAACCTCACTGAAAAGAACACAAAGTTCAAAATTAATCCTCAAAGGACGAGTTGACAATGATACGAAACCAGGACCCTCAGAGCTGCTCGACGATGAAATGCCTTTGAATAGCCAATAATGAATAAACACATCCAGCAATTTCCTAACTGGCTGGTAAAACAGGCCAGACACAACCTTCGCTTGTTGCTCCGGCTTAACTACGGCAATAGAGGGCAGTCCACGGGGTCTCACAAACACCGAGTTCAAAGACAGCTCACGTACAGGCTTTATTTCTCAGAGCTTTATTTACAACTCGTTCGCCGCCGACGTGGCAGCAATAGTGTAATCAGGAGCACAGTGCAGCTGTACAGAATTATCAAAGGAATATTGAATAATAGTTAGCCATAAAAAGATGAAGAAAATTAGGCGAATCGTTGATATAATACGTGAAAAAGGAAATAAAACAGCAGAGCAGTAAAATCATCATTCTCGTCACCCGGGTTTCCCTAAAAGACCATCTTTTATGAAATTTAGAATAATAAAATCATAATATAAAGTAAGACCAGTAAAATTTCAGCGATTATATGAAAATTACAGTTAATTAGAAAAAAATTTAAAGTCTTATGAAGTAAGAGTTTTTATGTTATATTAAAAAGACGGTGGAGGGTTTAGTATTACGAAAATTAATCATCTGAAAATCTGATGAGAAAAGGTGTCTAATGGACCTTATAGACAGACAAGAAAAGCTTAAGGCACGAATTAAAAGTCTATATATAAAAAAAAAAAAAAACTAGTAAATTAATTTTATCGTGAGCCGCCCGAAGCAAAATGGGGGGAATTCGACAAATAGATAGTAACAAAAAGTTATACCGAGTTACAAAGTTGAAATAATTCGCAACCAGTGTGATGGCGTGCTGTCTGCGTGGGCGTGAATCGACTTCAACTTGCCTGAGCACAACCCACTGGATCACACCTGGGGTCTGGGTCAGGATTTAAGACCAGGGAAAGAAGGTATCGGGAGAAGAGGGGAAGGGAGAGAAGGGCGAAAGAGGGATAAGGGAAGGGAGAGCGGAAGGAAGGAAAGGAAGAGAGGGAGGGAAGGGGAGAGAGCGGGAGGGAGGATGAAGGGAAAAAGGAAGGGAGAGCGGGAGGAACGAGGAGGGGAGGAGGAAGAGAGAGAAGAAGAAAGGAGAGTAGGAAAGAGAGAGAGAGAGAGAGAGAGAGAGAGAGAGAGAGGAGAGAGAGAGAGAGAGAGAGAGAGAGAGAGAGAGAGAGAGAGAGAGAGAGAGAGAGAGGAGAGAGAGAGAGAGAGAGAGAGAGAGAGAGAGAGAGAGAGAGAGAGAGAGAGAGAGAGGAGAGAGAGAGAGAGAGAGAGAGAGAGAGAGAGAGAGGAGAGAGAGAGAGAGAGAGAGAGAGAGAGAGAGAGAGAGAGAGAGAGAGAGAGAGAGAGAGAAGAAGGATGGAGGAAAGGAGGAAAAGTGGGAAGAACGGAAGGAGAGAGAGAGAGATGGAGGAAGGAAAGAGAGAGAGAGAGAGGAAGGAAGGAGAGAGAGGGAGATTAGAGTAGAAAACAGGGATATGTAGGAGAGCGCAAGTTTAACAGAAAGAACGAAATCAAAATCAATTAAAGCAAGCAGGGAGATGAAACGGAGCAAGGAGGAAGAAGCAGAAGTGAAGAAATGGGAAAAGGCAGAAACCGAGGAGCTTAGCTTGAGAAAAGAGAAGGAGAGAAAGAAAGAACAGAAAGTTGAAACATGAAAGTAAAAAAAAAAATGGAAATGTGAAATTTAACGAAATGAACGAAAGAGAGAATACGAGAGAAAGCTGATATGAGAGAGAGAGTGATGAGGTGAAGCAGAAAAGGGAGGAAAATATGTAGAGAACGAATTGAAAAGACCGGAGACTGAAGATGATGGATATGCAAAGAAACGAAGAAAATGAGGGATAGATGAGGATAAAGGAGGTGGAAGGGGGGGGAGGTCAAGGGTCAGGTCTCCCTCTCTCACTCTCTTTCTCACTCTCTCTCTCTCTCTCTCTCTCTCTCTCTCTCTCTCTCTCTCTCTCTCTCTCTCTCCCTCCCTCCTTCTCTCTCTCTCTCTCTCTCTCTCTCTCTCTCTCTCTCCCTCCCTCCTTCTCTCTCTCTCCCTCCCTCCTTCTCTCTCTCTCTCTCTCTCTCTCTCTCTCTCTCTCTCTCTCTCTCTCTCTCTCCTCCTCTCTCCCTCCCTCCCTCCCTCTCCCTCATTCTCTCTCTCTCTCTCTCTCTCTCTCTCTCTCTCTCTCTCTCTCTCTCTCTCTCTCTCTCTCCCTCCCTCCCTCCCTCCCTCCCTCCTTCTCCCTCATTCCCTCTCTCTCTCTCTCTCTCTCTCTCTCTCTCTCTCTCTCTCTCTCTCTCTCTCTCTCTCTCTCTCTCTCTCTCTCTCTTTCTCTCTCTTCTCTCTCTATCTCTCTCTCTCTCTTCTCTCTCTCTATCTCTCTCTAGCTCTCTCTCTCTCTCTCTCTAGCTCTCTCTAGCTCTCTCTCTCTCTCTCTCTCTCTCTCTCTCTCTCTCTCTCTCTCTCTCTCTCTCTCTCTCTGTCTCTCTCTCTCTCTCTTTCTCTCTTTCTTTCCCTCTCTCTCTCTCTCTCACTTTCTCACCCCCCCCCCCCCCACACACACACACTCACGCAAATGCCCCAAAGCTCCCGAGGCTGAAAGCCGGCGTTAGCACTTCTCAAGAAAGTCGACGGCTGATATATTGGTAAACTTCTTTGCAGAACGAGAAAAATATTTGAGAGTATCTGCATACAGGCTCAGAGAAATGTTCGCGAGAGTTTGTGAGCCACGCATGACTCGCCAGCCATTTCAGGACAAACGGAAATGAGTATTTGGGGAAGGAAATGTATGCTGTTCATTTGATTTGATTTTTGTTTGCGATTGTTTTTAGCATTATTCTTCCTGTCAACATTATTAATACTCCTACTCTTGTCACTCCTTCGCCCTTTCTCCGTCTCCCTCCGTCCCCCCTAACCTTCCTCCGCCTTGCTGTCTCTCTCCTTCCTTTCCCCCCTCCCTCCTTCTCCCTCTCCCTCCCTCCATCCTTCCCCCTTTCCCTCTCTCTGCCCTTCCTCCCTCCCTCCTTCTCCCTCTCCCTCCCTCTCTCCACTCTTCCTCCTCTCCCAACATCCCCTTCCCTCTCTCCCTCCCCCTCCCCCACGCCCGCCTCCCCGCTCCACTTGGGACTATTGCAATAGCTGCATGTTGCTCCCTAGAGCCATGAGCGTGACATGTTCCGCTCGCTTTGAAGCCTCGCGCCCGATTCCGTTTCTCATGTATATGCATTTGCGTTTGTTTCTGTGCGAAACATTATTTTTCTGAAGTTTTGTTTGTATGTGAAGCATCACTTTTGTTACTGTGTGAAGCTTCATTTCTGTGAAGCTTTGTATGTGCGTTCATTCGTCTGGCTGATAGCCCTTGGCTGTGTGTCTGTACGTGTCTGTACGCGTGGTTGTATGTGCGTGTGGAGTGTGGGGTGTGTGTGTATATGTGTTTGTATGTATGTTTGTATGTATATGCGTCAGTATAAGATGTGCATTCACGAGATATTTCATTGTTTTTTACCTCCTTTCTTTACATTGCGAGGAAAATATATAGTTGATTAGTGTTTTCATACCTCTCCACCTTCCCCTCCTTCTTCCTCATCGTCTCCCCTCTCCTGCTCCTCCTCTCCTCCTCTCCTCCTTCTTCCCCTTTCTTCCCTCCTGTAGGTTCTTTCTTCCTTGAATGATAGATCAGCTCGTTTCAGTCTCATTCTAGGTTTTCTCGATCCTATATGCATCAATTATTTAGCAATATTCAGGGTAAGAAATATACACAAATAAAAATAACACCATATATTCAAAATAAATAGTATTACACACAAAAATATATCGATTCTTATTTTAGTTTTGTTCGTCGTCTTATTTTATGTTGTGACGCTTCAGGAAGAAAAGTTTACCACTTCCTCTTCACTTGTTACGCGAACTTATATTCTTCTTTCAGCCTCCAGCATAAGTCATGGATTTTGTGCAAAGAAAAAGGCTGGAAAGAGATTGCAGACATGAGTTATGTATAACACAGTCCTATTCGCACTTCACACATTGTAAATATGGCCTTGTCATTAACTCACGAGTATACAGGAGAGCACCGTGTCCTATGCCAGGTATTGGAGGAAAGACACGCCCCCTTTACTTGCCCAAGCACAACAGCTCGGGAAAATACCTCAGGGCATTCGTATAAAGAAAAGGGAGATACTTACAATTTTCTTTCTAAAGCCTTACACATATATATACAGAAACAAAAATCATTCTTTATAACCTTTATATATCTTGTATAAAGTACAAACGAAAAAGGGGATTTTATATACTTGTACCAATCCACGGACAATGCCCCCCAATGAAGTTCAAAATCTCAAGATTTTAACTCCATGATTGGTCAACTATTCAGGTACAGGGCAACGACTAAGAATGTCAGCTCCGACATTTTCGCTGCCTTTTATATACTCTACAGTAAATGAGTAACACTGTAGTGCCAAAGCCCAGCGCATTAATCTACCATTAGTGTTTTTCATATTTTTAAGATAAACAAGAGGTTGTTGGTCTGTCTGCAAGATAAAGTCTCTTCCATACAAATAGACTTTAAACTTTTGAATTGCCCAAACTATGGCAAGACATTCCTTTTCAATGGCAGCATATTTTGCTTCTCTATCTAGTAATTTCCTACTAGCGTAACAGATAGGCATGTTAATATCATTCATATTCTGTAATAACACCGCTCCGAGACCAATATCAGAAGCATCAGTACGAACATAAAAAGTCTTAGAATCATCTGGTAAACAAAGCACTGGTTTACTTACTAAAGACAGCTTTAGTTTGTTGAAGCATTTTGCTTTCTCCTCACTCCACTGTAATCTATTACTACTATTTTTCTTGAGGAGATCATGCAAAGGAGCTGCTATACTTGCGAAATTAGGAACAAATTTGCGGTAATAACCTATAGTTCCGATGAAAGACCTTAATTGCTTCTTGTTTACAGGCAAAGGCATTGCCAAGATGGCATTGATTTTAGACTCAAGAGGACTAATACAGTTATCTCCTAACAAAACTCCCAAATATTTAATTTTTGAAAAACCAAAGAAACACTTACTAAAGCTTGCAGTTAAACCATGCTTACGTAGACGCAGCAAAAGATCTTTCACGTCCTGTAGGTGTTCAGACCAATCATTATTATGGATTACAATGTTATCAAAATAACAGTCAGTATTTTTCAATTCAGAAACCACTTTCCTCATAAGTCTTATGAAGGTTGCACAAGCAGACTTTAATCCGAAAGGCATAACTCTGAATTGCATGAGACCCCTATAAGTAGCAAACGCAGTATACATCTTTGAGTCTTTCGATAAGGGTATCTGCCAATATCCTCTGCAAAGATCTACTTCAGTGAAATAAATATCGTTCACAAATTTTCCAAGAGCCTCTTCTGTATTAGGCATGGGCTCTGCATCTAAGTCAGTCACGTCATTTAGGGCTCTAAAATCAATGCAAATTCTCCACGACCCATCACTTTTCTTCACCATCACGACAGGAGAAGAAAATGCAGATGTTGAAGGTTCAATAATGTTCATGACTAACATCTTGTCAATCTCAGTGTTGAAATCATTAACTAGGCTGTTAGGGATGGGATATAGTTTCTTATGCACAGGTTTACTAGAGTTTATATTAATAACATGTTCTATTGTATTTGTTAGACCTGGTTTGACAGTCAGTACATCAGTAAATTTACTCAAAATCCCTTTCAATTCGCCAATTTGAATTTTAGTTAGTTCATTACCAAAATTGATGTTACTAATACCTTCTGTGTCAAAATAAACTGGTTCACAGTTATCACCCACTTGGTTCTCTTCTTCAACTATGCATACCTGAGCAATTTCACTCTCGCTTTTGTAGCTGTCACGGCGGAAGTACCTTTTTAGCATGTTGATGTGAAATAGTTTCTTTACACCACGTACTCTAATAACGTAATCTACGCCATTATCTTTGCATTGCACAACGGGGTAAGGACCAAGCCATTGCATAATTAATTTATTACTACTGGAGGGTAATAAGACTAGTACTTCTTCACCTGTGTTTAACTTACGGTGTTTAGCTTTAAGATCGTAATAGCTCTTATAATTACGACTACTAATCTCCGCTTGGGCAGCTGCTAGTTTCGCAGTCTCCTCAAGACGCGAGCGTAAATCTAAAACATACTGATAGGTAGTTTTTACGTCACTATCTTTTGTCCATAGCTCGTGTAAAATTGTTAAAGGTCCACGAATCTGACGTCCGTACAATAATTCAAATGGGGAGAACTTAAGACTGTCGTTCGGAATTTCTCTGTAGGCAAATAGGGCAGCAGGTATATAGCGATCCCAATCTTTCGGGTGATCTACGCAAAGCTTCTTTATCATTGACTTTAATACACCGTTCAGTCTTTCTACAGCACCATTACATGAAGCATGATAGGGGCTGGTATATAAAGCTTTAACGGATAACATTCTGTGAATTTCGCTCATGAGATCAGATTTGAATTGTGAACCGCGGTCAGATAAGATCTCTCTCGGTACACCAACTCTCGAGAATATTTCTACCAAGCTTTCCGCAACGGTTACTGTATCAATGTTTTTCAGAGGTACAGCTTCGGGATATCGTGTAGCGTAGTCTATTAAAGTAAGCACATATTTGTTTCCTCTATCTGAACAAGGTGAAAAAGGTCCGACTAGATCTATGGCAACACGTGAAAAGGGTTCGGAAATTATGGGGAGATTCTTCATAGGTACTTTACGTACAGTTCCCTTGGCTGAAAATTTCTGACATATTGGGCATGATCTGCAATATCTCTTAATGTGAGCGCCAGCACCGGGCCAAAAGAATTTAGAAAATACTTTAAAACTCGTCTTCCGATGAGAGAAATGTCCGGCAGTCAGTGAATCATGAGCCAGATTTAGGACGTGAATCCTGTACTTATCTGGAATAACAAGCTGCTTACTTCCAATTTCGTAATCATATTTGCTCTCAAGACATACCCTGTAAATTAGTCCGCCTATTATTTCAAATTTTACTGTGCGCGATTTTACTCTCACATGTTTTCCGCTTTTGACGTTTTCCTTGATAGATTGAAGAGTTGGACAATTTAGCTGTCCCTCCCTTATTTGATCTTTATTTATATTTAGGTCTAGGAATTCTGAACAAGCTAATGAGGTAATCTTAGCCGCTTTTGATATAGATGAGCGAGTCTGGACACTCATAGCAATGACGTCAGGAGACTCATTAACATCCTCTTTATCCGCGATTTTGTAGTCATTACCCACAGAAACATCGCCTACCTTTGTAAGAGCTTGTGAAGCATCATCGCCTACGCTTTTGCTCTGCCCGTGCTCGAGCGAGGTAGTGGCGCACTTACTAGGCAATTTTACGCCAGGAACTAGTCCGATAAGCACGTCTGCAAATTTAAGGGGAGCTGCAATAGCACTAATCCACCCCGAAAAAAATTTACTTTGAATAAAACATCTGACCTTAGGGAAGGAATTTGGAACCCCAAGATAATCATAAACCTTAACCATAGGCCCCAATCTAAATCTTGCAGGCACTAATTTGTCATTAACAATTACAGTCGAACATCCCGTGTCAAACATAACCTCCGCTGGTTTTTCAAACAACTTGCCTTCAGCATCAATTATACTGTTTTGTGGTTTAATCTCAGACTGAAAAACAAAATGAACTTTACCCTCTGTCTTTTGCTTAAAGTTTCTAGGGTTACTAGGGCAGTTCGGACGGATATGACCAGGCTTCCCACATCCATGGCATTTAATGTCATCAGAATTAGGTGAACTCTGTTTTTGCACCGGCCTTGACAGTTTGCTTCCGCGATATGCGTGAGCACTACGATATCTATCAGCTGCTTCCGCCATCTCCGTTGCGCTTTCACACCCTCTTTCCTTTAAGAACACGCGTAAATCAGAACTACAATTTGTCAGTAACTGTTCCCGGATAAGGAAATCAAATAGACGAGCGTAATCTTTCTCAACATTACTCATGGACAGCCACCGATCGAGATACTGCTCCATCTTAACCACTAACTGTACATATGATTCATTTTCTTTACATTTACTCTCTCTGAATTTTCTTTTATAAGAATCTGCA
>NC_061841.1:23687736-23697736 GCF_019202785.1 Penaeus chinensis
TGCATCAAGAGCCGCTACAAGGGTTTCCAGAGATTCAGAGAGTACGGCAACATCATCGGCAAAGTCAAGGTCTGTAACCTTGATATTGCCCAGAGTTGCTCCACAGTGACTTTGGACAGTAGCTCTACCCAGTATCCAATCCATGCAAGTGTTGAAAAGTGTTGGTGCAAGAACACAGCCTTGCCTCACCCCTGAACTAACAGGGAAGAAGCTCGACAGGCCCCCACCACACTTTACAGCACTTTCAGTGCCTGTATACAGGTTTGCTATTAGTCCAATAATCCTTATTGGAATTCCTCTTAGTCTCAGGATCTCCCAGAGAGATTCGCGATGCACCGTGTCAAACGCCTTCTTGAGATCGATGTAGGCTGCGAGCAGCCCACGTCCGAACTCACGACGGCGTTCTATAATGATTCGAAGCGCCAGGATGCGGTCTATTGTGGACTTACCAGGAGTGAAACCAGATTGCTCCGGTCTTTGGTGCCTCAACAGGTGGTCCCTGATACGTCTCAGTAAGATGTGTGCGAGTACCTTGCCTGGTACACTGAGTAGTGTAATGCCTCGGTGATTGCTGCAGTCCCACCGATCCCCTTTCCCCTTCCAGAGAGGGATGACCACACCCCTCAGCAGGTCAGGGGGAAAGGTACCAGTCTGCCAGATGGCAGACAGGACTGCATGCAAGCCCCTTGCCATAGGTTCTCCACCAGCCTTTAACAATTCGGCTGGGATGCCACAGACACCTGCTGCTTTACCACTCTTCAGCTTGGAGATCGCCCCCCTGATTTCGGTCAGGGAGGGTGGATCCTCGCTGATGGGTGGATCTGGCAGAGGAGTCTCAACATTACCCGCATCCATGTTAACTGTTGGTGGATCAACCTTATACAACTGCTCAAAATACTCAGCCCAATGCACACGCACCCCATCAGGATCTGAGATTATCTGGCCACTTGCTGAGCGGACTGCAGCCGTCTGTGAGGGGGGCTTGGAGTTCAGCTTTCTCAGAGCTTGGTAGGCAGGACGAAGGTCATTTACAAGGAAATGGCTTTCGACCTCCTCTGCAAGACTACTGATAAACTGTTCCTTATCCCTTCTCAACAGTGACCTAGTCCTGCGCACCAGAGAGCGGTGCAAAGTGCGATCCCCTGACAGTCGAGCCGCACGACAAGCATCTGTGGCTTCCAGCTTCTCCTGCGAGATGGAATTCTGTCTTGTTCTTGGGCGTTCACCAATGGATTCCTGAGCTGCATCAAGCGTTTCACGCTTGAAGGTATCCCACATAAGAACAGGGTCTGTCTGGCCCTCGAGTGCTGTGAGACGACCAGAGATAGCCTCGGCAAACCCCCGGGTACACTCGTCCTCCCTCAATCTGTCCAAATTAAACACCCGAGGGTGTTCATTTGGGCGGCGGGGGGTTCTAAAGTGGACCCGGAGAGTAGCCACCACTATTCTATGGTCAGTTCCACAGAACTCAGCGCTTCGATATACCCTGCAGTTCTGGAGGATCCTCCATCGAGTGCTAACGAGGATGTGGTCGATCTCCTTGGCCACTCTTCCTGTATCGCTGTACCAAGTCCAGCGATGCGGGACAGAACGCTGATACCAGGAGCCAGAAATCCTCTATTTCTGGGACCTAGCAAAGTCACGGAAAAGGAGGCTATTCTCACTGCCAGCATCAGCTCCTGAGCCATGAGGACCGACAGACATCTCGTAGCCAGCTCGATCACAGCCGGATACCGCATTGAAGTCGCCCAGCACAATACGAATATCTCGCCGAGGACATCTGTCTGCCACAGATGCAAGTTTGGCGTAAAACATCTCTTTCACCTCAAGTTTATATACATCCGTAGGAGCGTATACAGCAACAAGAGACATGAAGCCAAATGAAAGCTTCAGTCTCAATACCATGATACGCTCATCGACTGGAGTGACCTCAACTACCAACCCTATTTAGCAACTGAATTACGTTAATATTACGGTCACAAGGATAAAGAATACGTGTCGATTACGAAATAAAACAACGGCAGTGAAAAGGAATCCTAGAATAATAACGCAAAAGCATACGACTTAATGTAACTTGAGGAAATGTATATCTTACATCTACACTGTATGCAATTATTTAAACAAATCTTGAAGCCGCATCCTTGAAAGTCTACTGTTGAATTACCCTTATATTATTTATCACTGATACCAGTTATGCAAGTAACATCATCACTCTCGTAAATTGTAAATTCACCATATCAAAACCACAAAGTTATATGAAAATACAATATTGATAATACGAATTAAATTGAATATCGAAAAAAATATAGGAAAACAATTGAATATAGCATTTCACACACTTATCATTTAAAATAAAAGAAATATAACAGTTGTACATATAAATCATATTTATGATTTTGTAGTACGATAAATACTAATAAAACAAATCTTGTATATATATATACATACATACATACATACACACACAACGTGTCGTTCAGCGGCACGATGCTGTCCTCTGATTAGGAGTCGAGAGATCGGACTCGTCCTCCAAGTCGTTGTCCTCCGAATCGGAATCATCACCAAGAGGGACGTAAGGATCTGAGAAAGAATCCGAAAAAGGAATTTTTCTAAGAATTAGTAAAACTAGGTAGAAACAAATCTTATTTTGCCAAAAGTGGTCCAATCAGATGATGGGAGAAAACTCACCGGAATGATCCGCTGTCCTGCGCTGCTTTGTCGCGGCCCGGGGTCACCCACTGCTTCCTCTGCCTCGAAACTGAGGGAGCGGATGGCAGGGAATAGAAAGCTGGCGAGACATGATTAAGATCAAAGGTCAGGCTGGTGAGCAGCAACATTGGCTTTGGCCGAAAAACACGTGATATTGTCACATGAAATGGCATGAAAGATACGTGACATGATGTCACAGTCATGTGACTATGGTGTAATATGTCATCACAATCATGTGACATGCCATGTTTACATGATAGTGACATCACAGGCACGTATGATTTCCAGAGTTCATTATCCTTACATCACCAATGCACGGTACCAACAAAACCCGTGACAGACTGGCAACAGTGATGGGATGTCCACAGCACAACCCAGACATTTGGTGGCAGCGGTGGGATACCTCAAAGAACCCTGACATCTGGTAACAGCGATCGATGCCTTCAACAAGAACAACCAGCTGGACGACCTTGTCTCTTTGAAACAGAGCTGTAAGTATGCCATAGGCGATTCTCTACCATGTGTGCATGCCATTATGTTTTCATCAAGTGCGATGATTTTTCTCTAACAACTGAATGCGTCCATGCTAGTGTTTTTTTTTTTTTTTTTTTTTTTTTTTTATTTTTTCTCTAGCATGTTCTATTTGTTTCATCATGTGTGTGATTGTCTTAGTTTCAAAAGAATAGATTCGTAGTTTATTACTTAAATCTTTCATTAAGTGGGTAAACTGTAGCGTATCTTTATAGATTATTTTCTTTTTCTCGAATGGCCTGTGCCCGCGTGGGTTTACACAAGAACTATTACCATGTTCCAGGCATAGTTTCTTATCATCATTCCCCATTGCTTTAATCGATGCCTTCTTGACGTAAATTTCGTCTGTTCTTGATAATTACATTTATTTCGGCTCGGTTTACCTATGCATTAGTGGAATTTTACTGAAATACTTGGAACATGGTGGAATTGTCCACAAACGAGTCAATTCGTTTTCGCAAGGCCTGTACCTACCTTGTTCCTAACTCCCCCCTCTCCTTAGACCCCCTCCTGCATTTCCCCTCCCTGTCTATTTCCATTATACCTGCCCAGGTCACTAGCGTTCTATTGTTTTAACGATATGGTATTTGTTTTTAAATCATTTTATATTCAAATAAATAAATAAATTAATATAAGTGCGATTCCTTTTGTGTGATTCTCATCTGACTTCACACATGCCTTTTACGATCGAATTTTGACCTCGTGTGACCATGGGCACGCCGCCCTCATTGGTCACCCCTCGTGGGAGGGCGTGGCATTGTAGGCACCTCTTAGAGAGAGAGAGAGAGAGCGAGAGAGAGAGCGAGAGAGGGAGAGGAGAGAGAGCGGGAGAGGAGAGAGAGAGAGAGAGAGAGAGAGAGAGAGAGAGAGAGAGAGCGAGAGAGAATAAGAGATAGAGAGAGAGAGAGAGTGAAAGAGAGAGCGAGAGCGAGAGAGAGAGAGAATAAGAGAAAGAGAGAGAGAGAGTGGAAGAGAGAGAAAGAAGAGAGTGAAAAAGTGAGAAAGAGAAAGCCAAACGTATATTTATAGATTCAGCCTACAAACGGTATATATATATATATATATATATATATATATATATATATATATATATATATATATAAAGGCAACCAAATGCAGGGCAGTAGCCTCATTCCCAGATATATAGCTTCCTCTCCCGGCTTCCCAGTCGGCTCTTGGGACCGACCAAAGCTTCTTATGATGGGGACTTTTAATTTATTCCGATGATGCAGATGATGAGACCGAGAGGAATCTCATGAAAGGATCACACAGACCCAGGCTAATGAAAGCTTTTTACATGTCGTTTATTTATTTATTTATTATTATTTTTGTTAAGTCCTGACACTAAAAGCAGGATATTTATTATATTTCTATCAGTATCTTTGATTTCATGTCTTTCCCTGTCTTTCTGTCTGCGTGTGTCTATGTGGCTGTCTATCTGTTTCTCTCTCCTTCCACCCTTCCAAGGTATTTTTAGGCACGTAGACCAACTCCATTTTAATGAAAATCCTAGCTGGCAACTTCTGAGCTAAGCTCCGCCTTACCATTATTTATTACATATATTAATTATTTATTTATCTTTATTATATATACATATATATATATTTTTTTCCCATTGTTATGACTGAACACTTTTCAAAGAAAATGCACTGCAAAAACACTTACCATAAAATACCGCACAAATAGCTGGGGTCAAGAAAGGGGGCGGAGCTAATGACATCACCGCTGTGAGATATCAGATATAGATATATACAGATTTGTATAACTGTGTATATATATATATACGTATATATACATATATATGTATATATACATATATATATATATATATGTAAATATATATACATATATATATATTTATATATATATATATATATATATATATATACATATGTATGTATATATATACATATATTTATAAATATATATATACTTATAAGTAAATATATATAATTGTGTGTATATATATATATATATATATATATATATATATATATATATATATATATGTATATGTACACCTACAAACACACACACACACACACATGTATATACGTTGTATATATAGAGATATGTGTATATATATATATATAGGTATATAATTGTTTAAATCTTTATATACATACATGTTCAAACACACACACACACACACACACATATTGTGGAATGTACCATTCACCCAGAAGGGGCGTGGCACTCCAGTTGTCACTCCACACATACACCTGTACAAAAAAATTTAGGGTGTTTCAATAAATCCGACTTTTTCAGAATCATTCAGCAAGTTGCTAACCAGGCGCCTACTATGCTTAAATGACGACATGCAAAATATTAGACAAATCAAAAAATATCTACTTTTCGCAATTTTTGATTAAAGTATAATACCATTTCCGGCGCTGGGATGAGGTGCGGCGGCCTCATGACCCACGGAAGGGCATTTCGGTTCATCCGACATTATGGCAGAATCAAACATAGGGTAACTTAGGTAATTGCGAATGATTCCTGGGGACTTCCGTAAAGATTCCCAGTCACTATGCATTTCCATATACACTTGTGCTACCTTAATAATGCACATTACTCGCTCGCCTATGTTGTGGTGACGATCTCGTCAATGGCAATATGGCACTTCGACGTGGTGGTTTGCGCAGTGCCGATACACGTATACTGAAAGAGATTGGTACCATTGATGTTTTGCCACCTAGACCACAGACGAAGAGTGACATTCTTGCTCGATACTGTGCCTTAAAAGGACATGGTAACCAGACACTAAAAGGATGCTCAAAAGATAGCTTGCCATGCAATAATTTGACTATTACGGAATCTCAGATTTTATCCAAGTTGCAGGCGGAAATTGCTGTGCTGTATAGCAAATTCGGCATTAAGACAATATCACCTTGGTATATTAAAGAAAAAATAAAGAAAGAGTACTACGACTCCATCAAATATGTAACACTGAAGACAAAATTCTCGAAAACTAGGATTGTGTCATTCAAGGCAAAGAAACAACCCCGAGAAATCCTCAAGGAAGATATAGATTGGTATGATGCAAAAGTACAAGGAAGCAATGGATCACTCGGAAGTGTTGATTATCAGGCGCAAAGACGGGAATTTAACAGACTGAAATGGAAGCAGACCAACAATGCAGAAGTACCATTTATATGCAACAGTGAAGATATTGCAGAAATGTCTTTTGCCAGTTGGTGTCAGGTGGCTGGGATTTTTTTGTTCCCTCCTACACATCTGCCTGACCATTGACACCATATTGACCAAGCTGGAAGGAGTTTGTGATGGTGATTTGCCCAATAAATCCATGATTGGAATAAAGAACACCATAAAGTGTCTGAAAGCACTGAAAAAAAATCCAAGAACAATCAGAAGTATTTTTGATTTTGCAAAAGTTAATTTCATGTGCTGGCGTTCTGCTGTGAACAGCAATGGAATGACTCTTTTCAGAACTGCTATTGAAACTTCAAGGAGGTATGCCAGGATTGGCTGTGAACTTGGCTGCCCTAGCAGCTAGTTCTCGTCCATCAACAGAAATCTGTATAATGCAGATGGTACACTTCTTCCCTTGGCTGTTGATCATGATTACACCGATGAAGTTGCAAAGATCTTGAAAAGAGGAATTCGTGAAAAATGGCCATGCACACCAGCCCTATTCAAAAATAAGGAGAAGCGCAATTTCACTGCAGAAAAACTGTGTAATCTGAGTGTGAAAGATTTCATTTCCCAACATCTGACCACAGATATGAAGTTTGCTTACTTGGCCTATGATATGCATGAAATCGATATGTGGAAACCCAAAAGTTCATTAATACCTGGCCATAATCAAAACTGTGAAAGACTGATTGGAGACATGACAAAATGTGAAGACATAAACAGAATTGTTGTTGTAACAGAAACTAGTAACGGCGCAGTCGGAGATATGGCAATGTAAAATGAAAATTATATTGTATGCAATATATAATGTTCCAAATAAAATCATTACTAGAATCCTTTCCTTTTATAGCCTCTTGATAAATAGAATATGTTACTTCAAATCATTTAAGCGAAGTGAGAAGTCCGAGAGCCAAAGCATTCTCTCGGCGACCCAAGCCCGATTCGGTGGGAGAGAACACAAAGTAAAGAGTCAAGCCTACTAATTGAAAAATTAGTCTTATGGCAATTACAGAACTTTATATAATATTAATCTATAATAGAAATAATTTTGATGCAAAAATATTGAAGAAAAGTATAATATTGAGGTATTTTAAAAATAAAATAGTTATACCGACAACAGAAAACGAGGCGCTATTTGGCGTTCGATGCGGTGTCTAAATCATAATTTTATCAAAACTTTCAATTTCAAATAGAGAATGCGAGATATTCTTTGATTTTAATAAAAAATACATTTCCAAACTCAGAAAAATTCATAGGCGCCTATTTCTTAACTTGCCCCCGGGATTCGAGCAAATTTTAGAAAATCGACAATTATTGAAACACCCTACAGTGTACATACCTGTATCACCAGCGCGTGATTCCCATAGTTCACCCACATCCCGTTTTGTTTTATTTTTTTCGCTATTTATATTAATTGTATTTGTTTGTTTTATTGTTTCTACTTTTAGTTCATGTATTTGATTTGTATTTTATTTAGTTTTGTATTATAAGGTCGTGTTTTACGGTTACCTATTTTTTTAAATGATATCTTAGTTCGTGACGTGACACTGCACATTTGAATGATCACTGTTTTAAATATTGTTTTTAATTAATGATTTTATCTTTTAGTATTGACTTATTTTATCATCTTATTTCATTAATGAATGTTTTTCAATTTCTCGGGTTTTAATTTTACTGTTTTATGATTTTAGTATGTTTTATTTTATTCATAAACTTTTAATTCACATTTTTATGGCGTTTTGTTAATGATTTTGGTGTTTTTATGTTGTATGAACTTTGTTTGTGCTACATCCCCTCTCTCTCTCAGCGAATCTACGCCAAAGGTTATACTGGCTCGTGTTTACTTGCCTAGGGTTTGAAAATGCTGGACGTGTTAAGCATAATTGAAGGCAATTCAAATATTTTACATAGAAGAAGCTCAAATAACTTTACACCTAAATCCAATGATGCTTATTTTAAATACTAGTTCTTTTTACTTTTTATTTTATCTTTCTTAGTTTTTTACTAGTGTATCTATGTATCAAGTGTTTGCCTTTTATTTTTACTGAATATATACTTTTCTTACCCGTGCCTTTACTGATCTTTTTCTCTACTTTTACTTATCTTTTTAATGATTCTTTTTTCTCAACTTTTACCATACTATTACTGACCTTTTACTCTAATTTTACTGATCTTTTTACTGATTATTTTTACTCTACTTTTACCATACTTTTAATACATACTGATCTTTTACCGAGCTATCGGTGTCTTACTTTTATTTTCCCTGTTCGATATTTTTACCCTTATTCCCGACTGTTTCTACCATACGCTTCTGTGCCTACCACTCGGGCTACTGTAGCGTCTCACTAACAAGGGCGCCCAGCTTGTACGTAGTTACAACGAGGTAGATTTCTCAAAGCGTGACCTGTGGTAGCGCGAGCATCATTCATTAACTGGGGCAAGCAGTTATGCCAACTACTTTATTTAACTTTAGTACGTTAGATTATTATTTAACTATGGTGGATAGGATGGATATTCCTAAGGCATAAAATAAGAAATAGACATTTAAAACATACGCTTTATTTAAAAAGACATGATAAAACACGAAGCAATACAAAAAAACGTCCACGTTACAATAAAAATCATGAATGACAACAAGGTATCCAGCCTAAACTTTTGATTACTGAATCCTAAAAATCCTCACTTGTACTTAACTTAGGCGACCGGAGGTTGAGGTGGGCCGATTCACAGTGGGGTTTTGTTTTCACTAACAACCGGTTTCCGACAATCAACAGAGTCCAGAGCGGCGCTTTCTAAACAAAGGTAGGCTGCAGAATCCCCGTGTTGGAAACTAGCGCTGGATATTTACGTGGGTGTGGGGATTGTGGGTACTTAAAATTAGAATTAGGGGATGCGCACTGAAATACGATATGATATACTGTAGATCGGAATTTTGCACCTAGATCGTGGACAGATAAATGGAAATGAATAGAATTTACGATAAATAATTAAATCGAATTTAATAAAATATGGGGGTTTCGGCATCTCTTATGTTTGTGTATACGGCACCAGGCATCCTTTAATATATCTCGGTGGCGCCAAACGTTCGGATGCCGCTCAGATGGTCATTTGACGTGGAGGCTGCAATCCAGGTCACTACACTACCACTGCTACTGCTATCGCTCGTGCTACCACTACTTCTGCTATTGCTCGTGCTACCACTACTGTTATCACTATTGCTATTGCTACTATTATTGCTACTATTTCTACAGTGGAAGGACACTAGAGAAGGATAAAAGCCGCAGTGTTAGATCTTTCAAAGGAATATTATTTTCATTTCAAGAGGAGTGAACGGGACTTCTTACTTTAACTCTCACCTGGTCCCTAAGCCTCTCCTGCCTTGAGCTAGGAGTATATCTTACAATATATATATATATATATATATATATATATATATATATGTATATATATGCGTGCGTGTATATGTATGTATATATACCCACAAACACACTGACTCATTCGCAATTATAGACCATATGTCAGTGCTCTATGTTTGATTAGCGATGCACCAACGCTCCGACTAAAGTTTTTTTTAGTGAGACTGTAAACTCTTTAATCAATCAAA
>NC_061841.1:23715236-23717736 GCF_019202785.1 Penaeus chinensis
TCCTGTATGCAAAGCTCTTCATACTGGAAGAAACAGAAATAGACCGACACATAGATAAACTGACAGAGATATATAAAGGTGAAAATAGAGAAAGTGATGGGGATATATAGATAAATGGATAGAGAAGAAGATATAAAGATAGTGATGAGCAGATCAGATCGGTCATGCAATCAAACAATTTTCCAAGACAAAAAAGAAAAAAAAAAGACTTTAAATACTTTATTGAACCCGTAATGACTAAGAACTCAGTTGTAAGTGATACAAGTAAAAAAAAAAAAAAAAAAAAAAAAAAAAATGCATAGTCAACACATAAACAGAGTACAACTTATTTACACGAACGCTCTCAATTTAACCCTAACATGATCAAAGGCAGGGCGTTGGAAACACTGCCAAAGACACCGAGAAGCAAGATATGAATTGCTTTGCCCTCTATGCCATGCACATAATAAGTTCATAAACAGAAAAGAGGGTTGAAAACGTAGAGGAATATCCGTTTCCAGAGGCATTTTTTTAAAATCCGTGTCTCTTCACGAATTCCCTCTCGTTGTCATTTCCATTAGCATTTTTTATTTATTTTACATTTAATTCATTTTCCCTCACGGAATGGTTGACGTTCATGAAAGTGAGTTTTGGTAATCAAGAACCTGCAAACACAGTGCAGTTATAAAACAGAGGTTGCCTTTCTTCACTCCCGCGTGTTACAGAGGTCTCGCAGGCACAGAGAAGGCCGCGCAGCTATGTTCCCCTCATGAGCCCTGAGATACAGCAACATAAAAGCATTAACGGGCCAGAGGAGATGCTAATGGCACCGTTTCAAAGAAAGAACGGTAAGCATTGTGAAATAAACAAAAGGA
This sequence comes from Penaeus chinensis, assembly GCF_019202785.1. Lineage (NCBI taxonomy): Eukaryota > Metazoa > Arthropoda > Malacostraca > Decapoda > Penaeidae > Penaeus > Penaeus chinensis. The sequence continues at coordinate 23,716,091 of NC_061841.1, forward strand.
GATATTTAGGTCTGCGAAGTGATGACAGCAAAGAGATACATTTTATGTTCTTTTTGGGTTTCTGTTGAGGATTATTTTCCACGAAGCAAATAAAACGAAATGAGTGAAACAAATGGGTGTTTTTCCTTTGATCTAGAGCAATTATGTAGTGCTCAATGGATCCACTCGGGTAGACGCGCATATGCATCACAAAAGGGCATGGAAAAAAATAAAGTGCACCCATAAGTAAAACAGTATAACCATGTTTTCTGATTATCTTGAATATGTTATATTCGAAAATCATCGAATCTAGAAATTAAACCAACTGGTTTGCCCTTCTGATATAACTTTACTAGTGATTCGACGATGAAAAGGTTCATTTTTGGTCATCACTTCTTCATTATCCCATTCTCTGTTATCATTATACTACGTCATTCTCTACATTTCAATACAATAATTTGGGAGAAGGATATCAAAGAAAGAATATTTTCCTTGACCATTTTAATTTCATCCAAATCGTCGTGCTGAGAATTCACAAAGGAAAGGTTTCAAGGGAGTTAAAGAAGACAACGAGAAACGCTAATGGATACTAGGGAAGCCTTCGCTGCATTTGATATTCACCGAGTTTGGGAGAAGGAAAGGGAAGGTCTGAGGCGCCGAGAATTAGATCTTTCCCGTGTGCCCCTCCCTCGCCACGCGCTTGTAATTCGTGGCAGTCAGTGAATTGTCAAGTTAGTTTTGCATTGCTTTCGTCACACACACACACACACACACACACACACACACACACACACACACACACACACACACACACACACACACACACACACACGCACACACACACACACACAGACACTCACACACACACCTATATGTGTGTGTATATATATATATATATATATATATATATATATATATATATAAATATATATATATATATATATATACCTTCATTTTTTTTTTTTAATACAGACTGTACTGCAAGATATCTTCAAGGAATATTCCAAATGAAAAACGAATGCGTGGTGAACTGAATCCTGCAAAAAAAAAAAAAAAAAATTATTTAGTAAAAGGGCATGTGTGCTATGTAATTTCTCGGAATAGCTGATCATAATCTGGATATTCATGAAATTCAAAGCAAATCATGAAAATTTTCCGAGTTTTAGCGTGACGTATTGGAAGATATCTACGATAGTGGCATAAATAAGATTAACCGAGTCAGTATCTTTAATCGCCGATCAAACAAGGAGATCTTAGGATTTACATTCATAATACGAACACCTTGAAACCTTGGCATAGACTCGTGGGCACAATAAAGAAGAAAAAACAGAAAAGGAGATCATTCTCACACGTCGGGGTCGGAAAGCTGTCACGGCCGAGACATGGAGGAATGCCGCTCTCTCACATTTCTTTCTTCCGATTTCTCAAAAAAGAAGTAGAAAAAAAAAAAACGCTTTCCTCTTTTTTCGGTTTTGTTTCATCTCGAGCTTATCCCAAACTCTTAAGATATCTGTAATAAAAATCCTCTTCTGAAGCCAGCTGGTGAAAACGTATTTAAAGACAGAGGAAGCTGTGCAAACACCCCCCCTCGTGACCCCTGAGACACTGCACATAAAGGCTGGTGTCTGCACTTACATCTAGAGGGGATGGTCGTGGCGGTGTTAAGG
>NC_061841.1:23722736-23725236 GCF_019202785.1 Penaeus chinensis
GAAATACACACGGACGACTGCGCTGTCGGATTACGAAGAACAAAGCCGAAGGTTGTCGCTGAATACAACAGCGATCAGCTGGGTTAGTTATCAGGTCTACGAAAACGAAAACATAAAGTGGTACAAAAAGATATTTTTCAGTCTCCTGGAGAAAGCTGTGGTCAACTCCATGGGTGTGCGCAAAGTTCCTGGCGGGAAAATTAAACAAGCAGCCTTCAAACTAGAACTTGTTGGAGGCTTGTTGCAGGAGGGAGAGCGCCATGGCAGAAGGAACCCTTTCGCCCTGCTCCTGCTGATGACGCCGCATTCCAGGGCCACTTGCCAGAGGACACGCCCTTCCACAGATTGACGAAGGGGAAGAGGAAGGAGACGAGGATCCTCTGCAAGATCTGCAGCGTGTCCCCGTGCACTTCCCTTTGCTTCAGGGACTTCTATAACCGCCAAGATGCTCCCTGAGACATTGAATATCATCACTGTACATATATCTCTATATATTTGTTTGATTTTTTATTTTCATTTTACGTGAAATACACCACTTCCAGTAAACTGCCACACAGAAGTAGTAATATGGATTTTATACTATAATAGAAGTCAGTAGTGTCTTTCATAGAACATATATGGCTAAAATAACCCTCCAAATATAAGCATATAATAAAATCAAGTTGTAATTTTCCGTAAACCGCCCGTCCGAGCGAGCTGAGACTCCTCGAATGGGTGGTGCACAGCGAATTCTGGCCCCGTCAGTGAAGGGCGAAACAATGTTTGGTGTTACACACATGCACGCACACAGACACACACACCCACACAACAAACAGACACACGCTTATGAATATGTGTATATGTTTATATATATATATATATATATACACATACATATATATATATATATATATATATATATATATATACACATACATATATATATATATATATATATATATATATACACATACATATATATATATATATATATATATATATATATATATATAAATATATATATATATATATATATATATATATATATATATACATACATTTATATATACATATATATATATATATATACATATATATATGTATATATATATATATATACACATATATGTGTGCGTTTGTATATATATATATATATATTGTTACAGAGTTGTGATGAAACTGCTGTTGAGGTAAATTGTGATGAAGCTGCCGTTGAGGTAAATAGTATTGAAGCTACTGCTGAGAAAATTGATGATATTGGGGAAGTAGTTAACGTTGATGAGGTTCCTATAACCAGTAGGATGTTAATTGATGCTCAGAAATCTGATGAATCCCTAATGCCATTACGTAATAGAGCCATGTCGAAATCAGAGATTCAGTCATTGCCATCTGGGTATTATCTAAATACTGGGATACTGATGAGGAAATATAGACCACCTGAAGTACCAGCAACCGATTCATGGAATGAAGTTTTTCAAGTGGTGGTACCAACTTTGGCTCACGACTTTGGTGGAGGGCACTTGGGTATCAAGAAGACACTCGATAAAGTCCTTAGATACTTCTATTGGCCAGGTGTTAAGTCAGATGTAACGAGGTACTGCAGAACTTGTGACATATGTCAAAGGGTTGGTAACCCTAACCAAGTTATTCCACCTGCACCTCTTAAGCCTATTCCTGCATTTGAGGAACCGTTTTCAAGGGTAATCATTGATTGTGTTGGACCTCTTCCCAAAACAAAGAGCGGCAATAGGTTTTTGCTTACTCTCATTTGTGCTAGTACTAGGTATCCCGAAGCAGTTCCTTTAAAGCGAGCTACATCTCGTACTATCGTCCCAGTCTTGATCAATTGATTTACACAATATGGTATGCCACGTGTATTACAGTCAGATCAGGGAAGCAATTTTTGGTCGGTAATGTTTCAGGAAGTAATGAAATTATTACACATTAAGCAGTATAGTGCCACAGCTTATCGGCCACAGATGCAAGGTGCCCTTGAAAGGTATCATCAGACACTTAAAAGTATGCTCACGAAGTATTGTCAGGAAACGGGCAATGAATGGGATCTAGGAGTGCCTTTAATGCTATATGCTACAAGATGTACTAAGCAGGAGAGCCTAGGGTTTTCCCCATATGAATTGCTTTTTGGGAGAGACATTCGCGGACCCATGAAATTGTTGTATGAAAGCTGGATAGGTATAGAAAATTCAGTGTCTCTAAGTGATTATGTGAAAAAAATGAAAACCAGGTTGCAACATCTTCAAAAATTTGCTCATAAGAATCTAGAAAGTGCACAGTGGTCAATGAAGGAAATGTATGACAGAAAGGCAACTGAACGAGAATTTGCTGTCGGGGAAAAAGTGCTACCTTTTGGCTTAAAGAATGCGCCTAGCTCATTTCAGCGACTGACGTGTTCAATAATACATGGAATCAAAGGGGTAAAAGTATACATTGATGACCTTGTAGTTTACATCAGTAAATGGGAAGACCATGTGGCAACATTGCAATCCCTCTTTGAACGCCT
>NC_061841.1:23762736-23765236 GCF_019202785.1 Penaeus chinensis
TAGCTACTAAATCAACTTATTCTAAGCTGTAATCCCAAATGCGACTAAAAGCGCAGTGGCCATTAAAATGAACATTGTCACTAACCTTTTAGAAAGAGGATGTCATGACCTTTCTTTCTTTCTTTCTTTTTTTCTTTATATATATATATATATATATATATATATATATATATATATATATATATATATGTGTGTGTGTGTGTGTGTGTGTGTGTGTGTGTGTGTGTGTGTGTTTATTAATTTATTAATCTATATATAAACCGAAAGAGAGAGAGAGAAAGAGAGAGTTAACAAACAAGAAATATTCATTGTATGTAATGCATTTTTCTGTCATTTTCTGAACATGGTAGAGTGTTTTTCTTCCACACTGTAGATCAGGCAACATAACTCTAGGCAACAGTCTACATCATTACTGTCAATCAAGTATAGTTATGCCCATGGCTGCTGGTTAACGTAACGACTAAGGCATTGTCTCCTGCAGAGTGTGTAATATGCTTCACGCTGAAAGCAACAGTGCAACGTAATCAAAGAGGTAATTGCGTTTCATGAGAATAATCTCCGCAAATTCATGCACGCTGGAATTGCACGTATGCATTACATATACATATATGAAAGAGAAAAGAGGAGGTAGATGATCTGTCCAACAGGCCTGTGAAGCATGAGGCGACCATTGGAACATGTTTATTATTTAATGAAATCCTTTTAAATCAACACGTTTCGCTTCATGAAATTGTTAGAGTGACGTTAAGGACATATATAATGCATTTAATTTTATATTATTTTTGTTTTGTTTTTTTCGATTGCAATATCGAGAAGTATCATAGATTCCATACTTAATATTCAAAAACTGCAAACAAAACTTTGCCTTATTAATACATACGGTTTGCAGGCTGATAAAATTGTTTCTGTAAGAGCCGAGGACGACTGGAAAATATACGAATAACAAATAGTGTTTCATAGACTTCCGTCAGGGTCATTGAGTTGTATGCATATAAACTATATATGTATACAAATATATATATGTATACATATATATGTATGTAAATATATATGTATACATATATATTTATATATTTATATACATACACACATGCATACATACATACATCACTCTCTCTCTCTCTCTCTCTCTCTCTCTCTCTCTCTCTCTCTCTCTCTCTCTCTATATATATATATATATATATATTTATATATATATATATATATATATATATATATGTGTGTGTGTGTGTGTGTATGAGTGTGTGTGTGTGTGTGTGTGTGTGTGTGTGTGTGTGTGTGTGTGTGTGTGTGCGTGTGTGTGTGTGTGCGTGCGTGCGTGTAGGTATGTATGCATATATATATATATATATATATATATATATATATATATATATATATATATATATATATATATATATATATATACACACACACACCACACATCCACACACACACACACACACACACACATACACATATATAAATGTATATATATCTACATATATATTTATATATATATACATACATATAGCTATAGATATGTGTGTGTGTGTGTGTGTAAGTGTGTGTGCACAGCCAAACATACATCATTTATAGGAGGACAGGAACGTGCAAAACCCTCTCGCGCATTTATGCCGCTCTGCACACGCGAGAATCATCACCCGCAAACTCTCCCATTGTTAATCACCCCGTCACTCTCTCTCGTAATCACACTCAACCCACATTTAGTATTCTGGAGCCCTTTGATGCCCGAATATCTCAACGGTTCTCTCATTGACGAGCTAAATAATAATGATCTGAATACATTTTGAGACTGAACAATTTGCTAGGGATATGAAAGGAGAAAATACTTTGTATATATATGAATATATTTTCACTAATGTGTGTGTATGAATTAGCATATATTGAGGAAATCAAACCTAGATACGGTAGTGGGTGAGTCTATCGGTGATATGATGGTGCGTTGAAAAACACCAAAATCATTACCACGTCAACCTCTCCTATATGGTTGAAAGTCCTGGACATTGACGGCTGAAACTCGGCGCAATAGATGCCGCAGAAATGAGGTTCAACAGCAGGATGTTGCGCTTCCCTTACACCGATCGAGGAAGAGATTCTCAGAAGAGTCGGACAGGGACGCGAGCTTCTAGAAGTAATCCGCGCACGATAACTCTGATTCCTCTTACATGCAATCCGTAAGACACATTAGAAAACCTAAGCGGTAAAAGTGAAGGAAAGCAAGCTCGAGGTAGCCCAAGAAAAATATTATTAGCCAATTTTAAACAAAAACTTCGATGCCTTCGATCTCGACAACATGAAACATGTTATATGAATATGACTATCTATCTCTCTCTCTCTCTCTCTCTCTCTCTCTCTCTCTCTCTCTCTATATATATATATATATATATATACATATATACATATATATATTAATCTTAGAAACCGAAAGAGAGAGAGAGGAAGAGAGAGCTAAACAAACAAGAATTATTAATTGTACTTAGCGCATTTTTCTGTAATT
>NC_061841.1:23775236-23777736 GCF_019202785.1 Penaeus chinensis
TGTGTGTGAGAGAGAGAGAGAGAGAGAGAGAAAGAGTGTGAGGTGCTTGTTACCACTGCTGTCTACCAATTTCTCAGGGTTTGGTTAACGGAAACTCACGGCCTGGTTTCACTGTTTATTATTGGTAGTGTAGCGTGGACGGAGGTTAGAATGGCCGGCTTCTGCAGAAGTAAAGACCCGGCAAGGTGGGGGCCCTGGAGGGTGGCCCCCATGAGAAGGCCTTGTCCGAACGAGAGCGTGACTGTTTGTACGGGTCAAGGTTACGCCGGAGGTCATGAGCGCAGTGGGCGTGGCTTAAGTCAGTACTTCGGCGGTGCAGCCTTATTGGTCACTCCTGTTAGTTTGAGGGCGTGGCAATGAAGGCTTTTGGCCACCTGAGAGAGAGAGAGAGAGAGAGAGAGAGAGAGAGAGAGAGAGAGAGAGAGAGAGAGAGAGAGAGAGAGAGAGAGAGAGAGAGGGGAATTTTGGAAGTAACTGATAATGAATAAAGGTCGCCAAACGCGAGTAACTAACCAGATGAAACGAAACTAGATAGTACTGGATGCAGCCAGTCTCCATGCAAAATTTCTATCATATAAATGTTGTGAATAATTATCTTGCATCAAAGGAAAGGTGGAAAAGGTAAAAAAAAAAAATGAAAAACAAAAATCCAGCGACCTTAATTTGACGACGAAGGTGTAAAGCCGGGTCAGGTTTTCGCTGTTGAGTAAGACGATGAAAACTTGTTTATATCTTTTACTTCAAAGGAAAATAATTTCAAGACTTAAATTTTCTTTCTTTGCCGAAGATGTCCACCATTTATAACTGGTATAGTTGCAGCCTAAGGGAATGTTGCTATTTTACGTTGAATTTAGCATCTCATTTTGATTTACCACACTGAAATAACCGTTTCTTGATGTTTTCTAATTCTTCCTTCAGTTGATGTATAGTACTGTTTTCTTTTGAGCTATTGCCAATAGTATTATCCTAATTGCCATTATTGTTGCTACTGATTTTGTTCTTATCTTCTATGTTAACATTGTTGCCTCTTTTCACCAATTTTAGTAGTTAAAGTAGAATATACTCGTAGTAACAGGAGTGCTAGTTGAATAAGTAAGAGGGAGCAGTATACAGGGAAGAAAATACAAGGCGAGTTAGAGACAGCATAGACAATTGCAAAAGTGAAAAGAGACTGGTGTAAGGAAGTGACTAATGGATAGGAAGAAGAGGAAGACCGATGAAAATGGGACCAGCCGGGGAGCGAGAGAGGATGTGGAAGTACGGAACGCAAAGTAAAGATCGAAGAAGCCAACACACAAGGAAACGAAGATGGAAACAAAACGAAACAAATGCACACATAAGTAGACAGATCTATTCAGACATTTTTATACATGCAAACTTTACATCTACATCACCAGGAATCCGAACATCAGAGGAAACACGATCACAGATAACTCTCTCGATCCTATTAACACTTGAAAACAGCTGCTCAGCCTGTTGCTCGCACATCAACACTGTAAATGATCCATAACGGATAGCTGATGACTCAGCATAATCGATCTCCCATATGTTAAGGTTGTAATTCCTGGTAATTCTTATGGTCTTTATGGCATTTGGCTGTCCAGGCGATCATTCGGCCCATGTGTAGATGTGGGGGTGGGGGGTGCGATGAAGAGAAGGCTGGCAAACTAACAGAGAGAGAGAGAGAGGGGTGGGGGAGAGAGGGAGATAGAGGGAAAGAGAGGGAGAGAGAGGGAGAGAGAGGGAGAGAGAGGGAGAAAGAGGGAGAGAGAGGGAGAGGGAGGGAGAGAGGGAGGGAGAGAGAGGGAGAGAGAGAGAGAGAGAGAGAGAGAGAGAGAGAGAGAGAGAGAGAGAGAGAGAGAGAGAGAGAGAGAGAGAGAGAGAGAGAGAGAGAGAGAGAGAGAGAGACAGACAGACAGACAGAGACAGAGGTAGACAGAGGCACACAGAGAGAGCGACCAGGAGACACAGGAACGAGAGAAAGAGTTAGAGGGAGGAAGAGCGAAGCTTAAGGGGAGGGGGAGAAGGAGAATGTTGAATAGACATTATCAAAGGAAAGGCTATCCTTTGTCTGGTCATTATTGCATCTCGAAAGAAACGGAAGAAGGGGAGACTGCATATGGCATCCGTCAAAGGGCGACCTCGGCTGAAAAATACCTCGATCTCGAAGAGCTGCAAAATAAAACGAGGGAGAAGGCTTCGGGGAGGGAGATATTATGAAGCAGTAACTGAAGGGAGCTTCCCTTTATTATCAATACGAAGTGCACGTAATGATAATAATGATGGTAATCATAATAATAATTACATTCATAATATTGATAATAATGATGACATTAGGGACAACAATGACGATAATGATAGCAATAATACTAATACTACTTATAATATTGACAGGAATTATGACGATGAGGACGATGATGGTGACGATGATGTTGATGACGACGATGACTTCGAAAAGTTTAGTTTGAACATTTTGCTCTGAGATACATGAGAGTGTGTT
>NC_061841.1:23785236-23790236 GCF_019202785.1 Penaeus chinensis
AAAGAGAGAGAGAATGGAGGTGCCAGAAAGAGAGAGGAATCTAGTGTGTTAGAAACCTACTTTGTCATGCTTTTTTGATCATATGTCATTTCATGTGGAGGAAGACAAAGAAAACTTGAAAAACTGAATAATGCAATTCGTATTTTTTATTGAACTTTACCCTAAAAATTACTGTATGGTCATGTCACACCAAAACAAACTTGAGTCGACAGAGAATATCGGAATATCACAAGATCACTTGACTCAAGAGGCAGGTTGTGACGTCATATGTAAACTAACATGTCAGCAGCTTAAGTGCACGGAGAAATGCCGCCCGTGTGAGTGCAAATAAATATTGTCGTCAGATGAATCACTCACACACACAGATGCCCTCACACACGCATGCGGGCACACACACACACATACACACCTATAAATATATACATACCTATATATATATATGTATATGTGTGTGTTTATGTGTGTGTGTATGTATGTATGTATGCATGTGTGTGTGTGAATATATATATATGTATATATACATATATATATATATGTATATATATACATATATATATATATATATATAAACATACATATATATATATATATATATATATATATATATATATATATATATATATATATACATATACACCCATACCCACCCACCAACACACACACACACACACACACACACACACACACACACACACACACATACACACACACACACACACACACACACATACATACATATACACCCATACCCACCCACCAACACACACACACACACACACACACACACACACACATATACATATATATATATATATACATATACATATATATATGTGTGTGTGTGTGTGTGTGTGTGTGTGTGTGTGTGTGTGTGTGTGTATGTGTGTGTACACACACACACACACACACACACATATATATGTATATATATATATATATATATATATATATATATATATATATATATATATGTATATGTGTGTGTGTATGGTTGTATGTATGAATGACTATGTATGTAAAATTAATCAAATGTGTCTATGCACATATCTGCGTATACATGTATAAATACATATATCCGTCTTAAAGTATTTTATTAGCAAAGACGTCAGGCTTTCATATTTGACCACCGGAATCTAAAAAGCGAAATCCATTTCATTCGCTGGCCATTTCCCGGGCATGCCTCGCGAGGGACAGGAATACTGCACCGCTGTGGGCGAGTTTACAGCTTTCGCAGCATCAACTTACGAGCTCCGTGGAAAGAAGAAATATTTAGTGATGCAGAGACAGCGAAAATTTTCTTTACTTTTCCCTTCGATCGAGCCAAGGTGAAAAAGAGGAAGGAAGGAATGGAAGCAAATTGGATAACGTTCACTCACGTTCACACACACACACACACGCACACACACACACACACACACACACACACACACGCATACACACACACACACACACACACACACTGCCGTATTCGTGCCATTGTCATAAATCATCGTAAGAGCTAGAATCATTAGCATTATATATATCATGAACATTTAAGGTATGATCACAAGTTCATAATTAATAGTGCTGACGGTAAAGCAATTTGTTTACACAATTGCCATCATCATTGTATTATTGTCGTAATTATATTTGCATTCCTGTTTTCATTACGATGGTTGTTTTGTCGTTATTACTATAAGTCATCCTTTTTGTCATTGGCACTGTCGGTGCTCTCATCTTATATAAATGCTAATATTACTATTACTTCTGCTGCTACCATTTCCACCACTACTAGCATTGCTAATAAAACTATTACTACTAATAATAGTACTAATAATGGTAATAATTGATATTATCATTCCCATGATTATTATTATTCTAATTATTGCTAGTATCATTAGGTTTACTATTAGTAATATCACACACACACACACACACAGACACACACACACACACACACACACACACACACACACACACACACACACACACACACACACACACACACACACACACACACACACACACACACACACACACACACACACACACACACACACACACATACACACATACACACATACACACATACACACATACACACATACACACATACACACGCACGCACGCACACATGAGCACAGTTGAGCCAAAGAGCCGTCGGTTCCCAAGACGCCTTCATCTGCGCTTAAGGCGTCTCATCTGGATCATCCCGTCTTTAAGGCCCGCCGCTACAACCTTCACTGGCTCAGCCTCTTTCACGAAGAATAAACCGTCAACCGTAGTCGCCTATGCACTTTTTTTCTTAAGGAGAAGGGGTTGAGGCGTTATACTGTGTGTCGATGGCTCTCCAGCACTGAGTCAGACTCATAAAAGGAATGTCAAAAGGTATTTTTTGAAAGTGTGACCGAGTTGATATATAAATTGTGTCACAAGTTCGCGCTGTTTTATGATATATTTGAACATCTGTAACTGAAGTGCAATTTCACACACACACACACACACACACACACACACACACACACACACACACACACACACACACACACACACACACACAAACACACCCATCAACTTTTACTTCTGTTAAATACACAGAGAGGCTGCATCCGAAGCGTTAATCCTTTTGGGTGGTAGTTGTCTGTGTTTTGCATTCGGTCACATGTAATGCATTAAAATCATACAATTCCTGAGTCGCTTCAGATTTTTGTATCGTTCAGGACATAGTAAAACATAAACACACACCTTCTTCTTTTCTTTTTCTTTTCTTTTTTATTTCTTTTTCATTTTGGTACACATCCAACATATCTAGGAGAGACAAGTACAAGGGTCTCTTGTCCTCTAACTGCACACTTCTCTACTTCAAGGGTGAATGGGTCCTGGCATTCATAAAAAGGGGCATCGCCTCCAGCCAGCCATGGATCAATCTTAAGTGACTGCTGGATTAAAGAAGCTAGGTTCACCTCTAATGCCGGGCATCTTTGTCATTAGTAAGGGTACGCTCTCAGCAAAATAATGATTTAACGTGGGCTTTGCGACATTATAGAACCTGAAATGTCTTATATGCTAAACCCTTTCTTTAACACTGCCGTCGGGATTCCAGGCAGTGGAGGCTGCACTCCATGGCACCACATCACTGCTGGTAGATATTACTCGGTTTCACGTCTTTAGCTTCCAGTAATTTCAGGTTTAAAACAGAATGCCTATGGATTACCTGAATAATTGTTTTCTCAAGGTAACGTCGGAATTAAATATTTTTTGATATTCGAATAAGTGAAATAAGTTTTAAAAATTGTCACGCATGATAATGATATTGCTGTCATACCCATCCATATTAACACTGCTACCATCTTTTCATGATCGTTATCATTAGTATTTATCATTTATCATTACTGTTGTCATCAGGAATCATTACCAGTACGGTAGATATTATTACTGCTATCACTATTCCAATGATTTTCCTTAGCAGAATTATCCTCATATATATATATAATTTTTTGGTCACTATTCTGATTATGGTAAATATTATCATCGTTACCATTTATATCATCACTGTTATTGCTCTTGTAACAGATGATGAATAATTTTACGCTTGTTCACTGTTATCTTTTAGCTTTTATACACAATTTCTACTATAACTAATAATTAGTATATATATTTTTTTCTTATTTGTTTGGTGGGAGTAGCGACGCTTACATCCTAAGAGGGAGGCAAGGAGGAACCAGCGAACGCACTTACTGCTGCCTTTCCTCCCAAGTCTCCTACAAAAGGCGAGTGCGTGGCAGCCATATCTGAACATGGAAAGCAATTCATATGAACGTAAGGTATTATCAGTAATTAATTTATTAATCATTATCTATACAAGATATATTGTTTTCGTATTTTCTTGATATATACTAACGCATTCTTCAATGTGCTCTGTCGATTTGTCAATAAAGCTCATTTATATTCCCTTTGCGTGTGAAAGAAAGAGTAAAAAGGAGAGAGAGAGAGAGATAGAGAGAGAGAGAGAAAGAGAGAGAGAGAGAGAGAGAGAGAGAGAGAGAGAGAGAGAGAGAGAGAGAGAGAGAGAGAGAGAGAGAGAGAGAAAGGGAGGGAGAGAAAGGGAGGGAGAGAGAGAGAGAGAGAGAGAGAGAGAGAGAGAGAGAGAGAGAGAGAGAGAGAGAGAGAGAGAGAGAGAGAGAGAGAGAATGGAGGGTGGGTAGGTGTGGGGGAGAATAATATATGAAGATAAACGAGAGAGAGAAGGAGAAGCGAAAACGGAATGTGAGAAGAAAAATGAGCGCGAGAGAATGAGAGAAATTAAGTAAAGGCAAATGAAAGAAATTCAGTATCATGATGGGATAAAATATTAAACAAGAGTAACAACAAATCAACGTATTTGATATATATATATATATATATATATATATATATATATAGTATATATATATATATATATATATATATATATATATATATATATATATATATATATATATATATATAACAAATGCGTAAAATGTATTCAGTAGACCAAATGAAAAGTAAATGAACAAATGTTAATGACTAATATGTGATCCTGTAAGGAATATAATGAATATCTTCTTTTTAAAAGTGAAATATTGATATAAACTATATCAATGGGCAGAAGAAATTATCATAAGGTTCATTGAATGAGCGATTGCAACAGTTGCAATGATGCGGTAAAAAGTGCGATAATGATCACGTTTGGTAATTATATTAGAAATAATTTGATAATTATAATGATAGCAGTAGTAAGCAGATCTGCAGCTATGAGAGTGCTGGTAGTCATGAAGATTACAAATATTATATTAATGACAGAATATTTTACGATGCTTACCTGTACATGATTCTTCTTCAAAGCTATATATGATCTGAGAAAGAAAAGTGCGTTCTCAAAGATAGTTTTACAAGTATTGAGAACTATTCATCTAAGAGCACACTGACATCAAAGGGAAGGGAATATTCGAAAACATCTCTTTTAAACTAAAACATAAAAGGGATATTTTTCATGTCGG
>NC_061841.1:23795236-23802736 GCF_019202785.1 Penaeus chinensis
CCGGATTGCTAATATCGCTCGCCCTTTTTTTGTCTGTCTGCCTGTCTTTGTCTGTCTGGTGTCTGCCTGTGTCTCACTATTTTTTTCTATCTCTATATTTCTCGGTCTCTCTTTATCTTTCCCTCTCTGCCCCCCCCCCCCCCCCATTTATCTCTATCTCTATCTCTCCCTCTCCCTCTCCCTCTCCCTCTTCCTCTTCCTCGCCCTCGCTCTTTCTCCTTTTCTTTCCTTCTCTCCCTCCCTCCCTCTCTCCCTCTCTTCCTTTAAAAAAAAAAAATCACAAGTGTGTGTTTCCTGGGAGATGCAGTGGTGTCGAAGTGCCGCATTTTATAGCTTTTAGTTTTATTGCAAGGGAAAATGTGCTCTGAAGAGCTTCCATTGCATTTTCAACGTTACATGCTTTTTGAAGCTTTTACAAGTGCTTAAATGTTTCTTACGTGCGACACGAGTGCTCGCGTTCCCGACACAGTAAAGGGACCTACACATTCACCAAGAGTAATGTTTCTCTCAAAACCACGTTACATTCTACTGGTATTAAGTGATGATTGGTTTTCTCAGTTAGTAGACCGGTTAGATATGCCTCGCAATTTTGAGGATGAGCGCCTTAAATAGACGCCAGAATAAATAGCCTTTGTTGGAGATTTTTGAAAATCTTCGTGTAATAATGTGAGGTGGTATTTAATAACTACGCTATTCAGATGAAAGCTATTTTTACCGATTTGTGACCGTGACATAAGCATTCGTTTGCAGGATTAATTTAGACCATTTGGCATTTGTGTAATAAATGACTCTGGCCGAAAACAAGGAAATGTATATGATTGAAGCACCTTTTAGCCACCAGGAATATGGGCTGACTATTCTGGGAAATTTTTGTACACCTTTTATTCCTAACAGTATATCATTTCTGTGCTTCATCATAAGTCCTCATACTTTAGTATTATCATCGTAACATTTTATAGCAAATAGCAGACGTTGTCTTCAAATTAGATGTCCCAGTAAAACTGTTATAAGACGAAAGAGCGTCAACACAGACCACTCGCCTTTCTGTCTTGGGAAGCGGATCATTGAGGACATTATTTTGAATGCGTCACGGCATCACGGGGTTCTTGCTCTTCTGGACTACGGCTTGAGATGAAAATAGAAAATCTGCGTTGTTTATAGAAAGCCATAGAATATGTTTATACATTAACATGGTATTGATTTTGACTGGGGAACCTATCGTTTTTCTTATTTTTTTTCGTCTTGGCTCTTGTGACAGACACGCCGCCATCACAATAAATAATAAGTACCTTAGAGTCGTGGTCGGTGGCCAGTACCGTAACACACTTCGCGGCCAATTATTAGTAAGTTATCATTTATGATGATCCATCCAGATACCACGCACTGATCAGCGTTATAGTCACCTGATGTGAGTAACCACCTGCATACGATATGCGACATTGCTGCGGCTCAAGTCTCACAAACACTCAATCAGTGCAATTGCAGTGTACCTCAAGACTTGATGAGGTATTCTGAAGACAAGAACGTCAAGTTGTGATCACGTTACATTCTGGAAACTCCCTGGTCACTCTCGAGGTAGTGTAGCTGCCACGACCTGCAAACTGCCCAACTCAGCTCTACATAGGTCCCATGCGGGGTCACACCAGGTTAACAGTCGTGATCTCGCTTTCTCACAACTCACTGTCAAGATCTGATTGATATGGATACCTCGCGGTTCTCTTACTGGACCGCAGGCTCCCCTCATTGCCCAGTCCTTCACCTTCAGCAGCCAGCCATAACAGTGAGAACTCACATCCACTCCAAACACTCCCCCAAGAGATAGGGTACCTGTCATGCAGCTACAACCAATCTACTACTATAGCCCTAATTAGTTGATTTACTTAATCTGACTTAGCAAAGTGGGGCTCTTACAGCCTCAGGACCTATGTACCAGCCACTTTTGGGCTTTCTATTTCCAATTAAAAATTCTGTTTCACCATCTTTATTGGGTAAATCAGTATCACTCAGGTGTTGCCAGTTTTTAACATATTCCCTGCTAATAATATAGTCCTTGCTAAATGGAATTCTGTCCTTAGTGCAAGTTTCTGGTGTGTGGAGTTAGATCCCTTATCCTAAGGTTTTTGGGAAATAAGAATAACTAAGATAAGGTTTATATTTTGTACCTGTGCAATTTAACTTTCTATATAGCTCCGCACAAAAACAAATTGTTTAACCTGGTTTCAGGAAGGCATTTAGAATTCTTCAATTAGAATTTAATATTTTAATCTTATCCCAATTTCTATGATTTACTGTTTGATGGGCTTTACAACAAATGTCACATTTAATTGGCTTATTACAAAAGCAAAGAACATGGCCTGATTTTTACAGCCAAAACCTAACCTGGTAGTTTTTAAAAATTCTATTTTTTCAGAACTATTCAAATTATGAAACAGTCTTCTGTTTTATAGCTATTCCCTCATAATGTACATTCATTTTATCGGTTTCCACTGTACTGGCAAAATCTTCGGGTTTCAAGATTTTCTTACAACCTTTTGTTTTTTAGCAAGACATCCATATCCAGGATCATAAGCCTCCCCCTCCAGTGTGTTGTAGCAGCACGACCCCACAACCTGAAGCTCAGCATACTTTCCCAGGTTGGGTCACGCCAGGTCCGCCGCCGCGTCCGCGCTCATTGGAAAGCGGGTTCCCCTCGTTCCCTGCGCGCTTACACAGCGCTCGTGTACCTAAGCCACAGTCATGCCGCCATTGGCATGGGTGACTAAGGGAGGCTGTTTGGGATGCCAAGGAAACTGCCAACAGAGTCAAGCAGGAAAAGTGTCTGGAATGGTGTGAGTCCTTCGACCACCAAACCACCCTTTCAGAGCTGTGGCAACGGGTCAGGTGAGCTACCAGCCGCTCAGCCCCGAGGTGCACACATCATGACCTTCAAGCAGAGGCAAATAGGCTGGTGCACGAGTTCTCTGCGAGAACAAACAGCAACAGTCTGCCAGCCGAGCTGAGGGCAAGACAAGAACGCCTACAACCAGACAGACATGCTCATATCAGAGAAAGTGCAGCTGAACCCGATAAGTCAAATATTATCTTTTCTCTGAGGGAACTAAGAAAAGCCTACAAATCCAGTTCCAACACAGTCCCGGGCTTTGATGGGATCTTGTATACCATTATTTCCCACCTAGGACTAGCAGGTGAGCGTGCACTCTTGCAACTCATCAACAAGTCCTGGGAAACTTCCACTCTACCCCAGAGTTGGAAGAGGGCTACCATAGTTCCCATCCTAAAACCAAAGGAGTTAGGGAAGTACCGTCCCCCTCTCTCTCCTCAGCTGTCTGGCCAAGACGGCCGAGAGGATGGTACTAAACCAGCTCCAATGGAAAATGGGTCCCCCGCACGAACACCTCCACGGGTTCACAAGGGGCAAGGGCACAGCACACAGTATAGCCACGCTCTTAAGCACAATTAGCACAGTCACAGCTGTGGTAGTATTCCTTGACTTTCCATCCAGGAAAGCCTGATCCAGAAGGGAATCAGAGGAAAGCTCTTGGCTTGCATAGGTGACTACTTCAGGAACAGGACTGCCAGAGTCAAATTCCAGGGTCACCTATCACAGCACATGCCACTAGAAAATGGAATGCCACAGGGTGGGGTTCTCAGTCCAGCCCTTTTTAACTCTTTAACCCTTTAACCCTTAACCCCTTGCACCCACCTCTCAGGTAGGTGCAAGATCATCTCGTATGCAGACGATCTCGCTATCACCTCTACTGGACCATACAGCCTGAATAAAGCCTAGCATTGTCTGGACCTTGTGTCTGAGGAGTGTTGTAGGACAGGACTAAAGATCTCTGCAGCCAAATCCAAAGCCATGGCTCTAAGAGATAGAGTTCAAGGCACAAGTCTGAAAATCCAGGGAGTGGAATTGAAATGGTCCAGGACTTCTGGGGTAAGGATAGACTGGACTCTCTCCTTCCAGAAGGAGGTCCAGTACCTGGGCGACTGAACCAAAGCATGACTGTCTGTCATGAGAGTAATGACTGGGAGACGCAGGAGCCAAACACAAAGTACGAATATAATTCTATGTACATGCTGTCCGGCCTGTTGTGGACTATGCCTCAGTCGCTCTAATTGCTGCAAAGAAAAAGCACACAGACAAATTAGAGACAGTCCAAAATGAAGCTGCCAGGATCATTCTGGGTGCCCCGAGGTGTATGAATGTCCTCAACCTCCTGATGGAGGCAAACCTTCCCCTCGACTCACGACTCGATCTAATTGCAACACAATTCCTGTCAAAGGTCATCCAGGCTCCCAGGAACAAAAATTAGTCAGACGCCTAGAACAAGACAACGATCTCTTTGCAAACAACTCCTGGCTGTCTCACAAAGCCAGGGTGTTGATACACTATCAGCTCAAAGAACAGCTTCTTGATAAGGGCATGGACTCCCCCCACCCCGACTTTGTCGAAGCCCAGCCATGGGCACAAACCTTGATAGAGTTTAATATAATAAGCCTTTCAATGAAAAAGAGCCTATACCCCATGCCTAGTCTAAAGGCAGAAGCCTAGAGGGTCATTGCAGCCATCACTCCTCCGGGTGGTAGAACGTACTTCACGGATGGATCAGTCGATCCCTTGAGCCACACTGCAGGCGCCGGCTTTGCAGCATGGGATGCCTCACAATCCATGAGGGTAACAGTCAAAGTCTCCTCGCTACAGGCAGAGGCAATTGCAATCATGGGAGCCCTAGCCCATGCGTCTCTAAGGGAAGGACACGAGGTCATACATACAGACTCCAGGGCAGCCATTGACTGTCTTCAGCACAGCTCACCCACAGACAACATCTAACTCCTAACCATGATACTTACTGTAGCACAAAGAATTCTTGCTCAGGGTAGAAGAATTATCATCAACTGGGTTCCTAGCCACATTGGCATCAGAGGGAACGAGCTTGCTGTCACTGGCATGAGTATGTCCCCAAATCCCATGGCGATAAAACCAAGCCGAAAATTACTTAAGGAGAAATGTACTGCGGCCACCCGTACCACCCGAACGAGATCCTCCCCCTCGGCCAGCTGGTACTCAGACGCCACAGGCTATGACCCACCGGCATTCTCTGAAATAATCAACAGAGGTACCGAAGTCATTCTTCACAGAATGCGCCTAGGTTTCCACCGTGAATGGTAGATCATGGAGACAATAAACCGTGAAAAGAGGTGTTGCATGCACTGCGGTGAGCCGAACGCCATACTAGTGCATTACTTAGAGAATTGTTCTGGTAAAGAGGTTATGTGATATGCTTACACCATGGCGGCAGGAGCGCCTGCTGGCAATCCCAACACCATGGTAAGCATCGAGTCTCAGAGAACAGAATGAGACAGCCATAAAAAGCTGACACAGGCCGGGCCATATATAGAAGGCCCGGGCGAAACTAGAACTCATTCGCATCGCAAGTGAGATCAAGCCTCTGGGCTAGTACAGTGGTAACGTGTCGGCCTCTCATCCGAGGGTCGGTCGGAGAAGTTATAATTGTCGCCTGGAGGTTACCTGTGGGCACTCACACCCACACAGTCACTCCCCAAAGAGATAAGACACCAGACCAAGATGGTAGATGCACCATAACCGAAGACACCAGACCTAGATAGTAGATGCAACAAACTCATTTACTATACTGGTGATCTCCCGGAATGACCAGACAAATGGAGTGACACATCCCGGTTTATCACTCGTTAGCTTCGTTCAGTCTCTGTAGCAGCACGACCCCGCAAGCTGAAGCTCAGTATGCTTTCCCAGGTTTGGTCACGCAGATCTACCACTGCGTCCGCGCTCATTGAACAGCGAGCTCACCTCGTTTCCCTGCGCGCTTACACAGCGCTCGCGTACTTAAGCCGCAGAGGCCCAAGCGAGATCAGCAAGCCCTGATCCTCCAGCAGAGCAAGACCACAGTAGCACTCAAGGACTGCCCAGGCCTTAGCCGATTGGAGAGCCTGACGGCTCCCCCGTAGATCTTCAACTTTAGCCTCCAACACACAGCCATACCCTGTGGGCACTCACACCCACACAGTCACTCCCTAAAGAGATAAGACACCACATCAAGATAGTAGATGTAACATAACCGAAGACACCAGAATAAATAGTAGATGCCCTCATACCCATTTACCATTCTCGTCTAGCAATCTTGCTGACCTACGTTCAAATCCCTAGCCGCCAGTGGATGGTAACCCCGGCTATTCCTTGCACACAGGATAATTTAGAAGCAAATAGATACAGACACTAATTCACAACAAGAATATCCATTGTAACAAAATCAAACTAAATTATTATTAAATTATTATTGTTCTTAGAAAGTTTGCCAAGTCTAATAACAATATTTTCTCTTGAATTTCTTACACATTACAGTATTCATACAATTGTCATATAGATATATGGGAAGCTTCATTATTAGTTTCGTTGATTTTTCGTTATTATCCCGTACCTTAAGTGATTGCAAGCTATTTACTGAATACTGACTATTTACTGAATACACATCTACCCTAAGAGATTCTTAACTCTTCATTTAATACTTTTAAACTTACTTCAGAAATCTCAACTTCAGTGTCTATTTCTAGTTGACTTACTTTACATCGTAATTCTAATTGTGCCATTTGTAGTTTGTAAAGCTTTCTGTCGAGGGGAAGCCCGACACATCATCCACCCAAGCGGCGGATGGTGGCTTAGGGCCAAAAGAAGGAGGGAGGGGGCCCTTCACTTCCCCTATGTGGAGACACTGTCCCATGCCCCAGGTACACATCCCATAAGAAAATGGGTCTGGCTATGCTGTTCTTGACCTCATAAATAAAAATCAAATCAAATCAAAGCACCATGGGTAAATAAAAATATAAATGCGATAAAAAACAAATAAAGCTCGTTCTGAAGCAACGGATACATAACAATGTCTTAAGCTTAAAAAAGGAATGGGGTATCTCTGGCTAGTGCTGGCCAATGTAAAC
This sequence comes from Penaeus chinensis, assembly GCF_019202785.1. Taxonomy (NCBI): domain Eukaryota; kingdom Metazoa; phylum Arthropoda; class Malacostraca; order Decapoda; family Penaeidae; genus Penaeus; species Penaeus chinensis. Next base: position 23,802,212 of record NC_061841.1, read on the forward strand.
CTTTGTAAGCCTTGGGTTAATTGTCCACGTCCAGCACTATCCTAACTGGCATGTTAAAGATGGTTCAAACACAACCTTGTCCTTGCTGCTCCAGCGACGCCACAGTATAGAGTAATCCAGGGGGGTACATTCAAACACCGAGTCCAGAGACCACTCCCTTGCGGGTTTATTTTCCAGAGTCACGTCACTGTGGCAACAGTTGTTTAAACCGAATGAAAGTAAAATGAATTAAGAATACATTATTAAACTATAGGGTAAATTAACAATAGACAACAGTAAAAAAATCAAGCAACCAGGTGGAAAACCTACTAAAAAGGAGCATTAGGAAGGTTAACGGAATGTTAAAAACACAGTAAGTAAAATAAAAAAAAAAAAAAAACGATACACTTTATTAGTAAAATAAAGTTCAGAACACGGTAAAAGTTATCAACGATACATTCCATATCTCGAGTATCCCCTGTGAGCCTCCATTAATTAGTAAAATCCATAATTAAAGTGGTGACGTGGCAGGGTTCAGATATATAT
>NC_061841.1:23817736-23820236 GCF_019202785.1 Penaeus chinensis
CTACATGTTGCTCCAAGGAGCTTAATTCTCTTGTCATCATAAGAGATCAAAATAAATCTAGAGATGAGAATTTACCCTCTTCACATATATGCATTTACCCTCGTCATGTTACGTTTGATAATAGGGATTCTAGCGTTTTCAAGAGAATATGCTTTGAATTCCTAACTTGAACAAATAGAGAGCTTGAAAGCACGGGGGAAATGTTGGAAGATTTGTGAACAAGTTGCCAGAAATGATAAGAGGAATTCGTTTATAATTTTTTTTGGCTTGACGTAAGATTGTTACCCAAATATGCACACACACACACACACACGCACACTCACAACTATATGTGTATATATATGTATATATATACATATATATACTTATATTTTTATATATTCATATGTATATATATACTTATATAATTGCATATATATGTATATATATATATATATATATATATATATATATATATATATATATATACATATATATCTTTATATGTATATGTATATATATACATATATATCTTTATATGTATATGTATATATACATATATATATATATACACACATATATACATATATGTGTATATATACACATATATGTATATATATATATATATAAATATATATATATATATATATATATATATGTATTTATACATATGTGTATATATATATATATGTGTATGTGTGTGTGTGTGTGTGTGTGTGTGTGTGTGTGTGTGTGTGTGTGTGTGTGTGTGTGTGTGCATAAATACATATACATATACATGTGTGTGTGTGTGTGTGTGTGTGTATATATACATACATAAATGTATGTGTGTATTTAAATATGTATATATATATATATATATATATATATATATATATATATATATATGTGTGTGTGTGTGTGTGTGTGTGTGTGTGTGTGTGTGTATGTATGTATGTATGTGTGTGTGTGTGTGTGTGTGTGTGTGTGTGTGTGTGTGTGTTTCTGTGTGTTTCTATATATATACATATAAAAGTATGTATATGTATGTATGTATACATATCTATACATATATACATATATATGCATATATATATATATATGTATATATGTATAACTTATATACATCTGTGTATATATATATGCATGTGTATGTATATGTATATGTGTGTGTGTGATATGTATACCCTAGGCCTTGCCCCTTGTATTCCCTTGCGCTACTCGGCTTTGTGTCGCGCCCTGGCGCTGGCGTCGGTCGCCTAGGAGAAGCCGCGGGGGGAAGTGCCGTGTTTTATAGCCTTCAATTCTATAGCCAGGGAATGTGCGCTCTGAAGAGCACACTTCATGCGTCTCTATTGCATTGCCAACATGCTTGGCTTTTTGAAAATTTCATCAGTGTTGACGTTTAATTTTGCGATCAGGTGTCGATAAACATTTGTAATTCTGAGCCGCGTATATTTAATGTTTTCGTCATACCTGCTGCGCTGGATTTGGAAATGTTAGTCTAATACTTTAAGGAGTCCGATATTCATACAGTTACTCTATGTAATCTTATGAACACAGTACCCGGGGAAAAGACGCAGATTTTAGGGACACATCACACTCGCAGAAGAAAGCGAGGAAGCGTGGAAGCTGACCCAATAATTAGGTAAGGAAAAAAAGTAACCAAAGTGCTCTTGCGGAGGAGAAACCGCAGCCAGGTTTCATCCCGTCGCGATTTTAATGTTGCTTCTGCAGGCGCTGGAATGCCTCTGCCTGAGGCTGGCTTCCGGGATAGCTAACACGGTCCGTCGATTTTTCATTATATTATTATGTTTATATTTCCTTTGATTGTGTATGTTCGAGGGCTTTTGTACTTTGTGGACGCGTGTGTAAGAATATGTGTATGTGTGTGCTTTTTAATTAACTAAATTATTTAGTTGATTTGTACGTTTGAGGCATCGTTCTTGATCGCCTCCGTTTCCTTCTGTATATTAATATACAGGATGTATTAACACACAACTCTTCCGCTAAATTATTTCAAGACGACTGCAGATTCCTTCAATACGATACAAAGTCCCTCAAACAATGAGAGAACAGATGGCAAGTGACATTCAGGACCGATGAATGCTAGGTACTCTGACTCACCAGAGCACAAACACCAGTGCAGTACACTTTTATTCCATACAACCAACAGCTAACCCCCTCAACATCCTATAAATACCTCGGGGTATATCTTGTACACAACCTCAACTTTAACACACACATTGATTCCATCCCACTGAGGTTCCTGAGGAGAAACCTACACAACTGTATACCAGAAAACAAACACATGGCTCACAGCACACTTGTACAATGAATAAGAGAGTTCTGCTCAGCTGCGTGGGACCCCTACTTCAAACACAACATTGAGAAAGGCCAAAACAAGGGCAACCAAGTCTAGTGCACAAAGTTACGTGAGTACACCGTGTATTACAACTCATAAAAAAAAAAAAAAAAAAAAAAAAAAAAAAAACATGCAGATTAACAAACAAGAATACTGACAAGTAACACATACACGAAA
>NC_061841.1:23862736-23867736 GCF_019202785.1 Penaeus chinensis
TCTAATTCAGAGTCTAACTCTCTCTTTTCCTTTAACTTGCAAATCTAGCTTATATTTTTCAAACTCAGTTTCCCTTTCTCTTAACTGTCACTTTCAGATTCTTTTGTGTCTGTGTCTAGCAAAGTTAATGCATAAACATCTAAAACTTATCAATTAGTACTTTGTCAACATTATCTTTAATCTCTGATTCAGGCCAAGATGATTTATCTGGAGCCTGGTAATACTCTGCAACAGCTTCCAAGTCTTCTTTTCTAATGTTAGCCTAACTTGACGTTAAATGGATTACTGACAAAGTCTGATACATTAAACTAAACCGTCATGAGTCACTGGTTACTGCAAACAAACTATGAACAGTATCAAAGAACACATGAAAATTAGCACATAATACACGGGGTTGGCTTACTCTAGGGGATATCCGGGGTGTATGATTAAATTCACCGCTGGTAATTCCAACGGATTAACTTCAATTCATTAACTTCACTTCATTTAATGAATCTAGTTATATTTCAGCAAAGATAAATCAAAATCAGAAACATTCATTAGCTTCATATCGAATTAATTTATGAAACATACAAACCCTTTCAAAATTATGCCCTAATAACAATATGGAACAAAAGTATAAATAAAACTAATATAAGGCAAGAATGGAAAGAGTGACAATATTTGTTGGTCTTTCCCATGACATGTGATCACACTTAAACCACATTTTATGGAATACATGCTGAATGGATAACAATGCATGCAATATGAAAAAGACACTAAGGATCTCATCTATTCTGCTGGTGCACTGACTAAGCATGATAGGTAAATTCAAAGCAAGTGCAAGCCTTATAAAATCATATACAATTTCTTACATACAACTAAGTATTACAAATAAATTTCATATAAACTAATTTTACTTTACCCCAAATAATTATGTAAATATTCACAGACACACAATAGGGTCACAACCAGCTTTTGTGAATGCTAAGGAACAAAAACGTATTCTTCGTGACCAAAGAAAATTGCTATTTCAGCATAGACTTAACTATATCACACTTTGTATGATATTCCTTTGATACATTTCAATCATTATGTAGTAACTCCATAACAATATGTATATACGTATATTGTAAGGGTTCTATGAGCCAGAGGCACCTCGCTAGGCGGCTTAAGGAGCCAGAACTGGGCCCCCGTTCAGTCCCTCTAAAGTATGCCATATCCCCCTGTAGATCTTTAGTTGGGTACTGGTGTAAGGGCTTTGTGTTGGGTATTTAAAAAAACACACTTGTAGCATGACAGCAGTGATAATATTTGTAATAGTGATAACCAATAGTCACAAAAGAAAGAAGGCTCATTTACCACCTATGCAGTGCTTCAGACCGGGTTGCTTGCTCTAAGACGGCTCTCTGGAAAGGGTAGTGGCCACGCCAAAGGTCCGGCTGACACTCTTCATTTCGTAAGGGTCGAGGCTTGAACCCCACACAGGGTATACATTTTTGAATTTGGTCTCACCCGAGATAAATAATATACATAGTAAAATGAATACCTAAATGAGAGAAAAGGAATTATAAAACTAAATATCATCAAGTGAAATAGAACTAACCACATACAATAATAAATGCTATTAAAGCAGTATACAATACAATAAAAAGGTGCACGCACCAAACTCTACCTTTAAGAAATAATATAAAAGCAAAAGTAAATTAAGTCTCGGGTGAAGTGGGTATACAGTAACAAAATAAAGTGTAAAAACGGCAAACATAAGAGTACGGAAAGTGACTATTTGCATAGATAAGATGGTGATAAAAGAGGCCTTTATTTGCGATAAAGAGGTCGCAATAAAGGCTAAGAGAACGCTTAACAAATGTACACAGAGTTGCCTCCTAGTAATTAAACCGTGGAATTTTTTTAAAAATCGATGAAAATAGTTCCGTAAAAATCTGAAGTTATGCAACTGACAACCTACATAAAATCAATAACAGGTAAGTGACATAAAAAAAGAAAAAAAAAATGCGTAAGTGCGTAAGCTATGTAATACAGTGCAAGCCTTATTATTATAACAAAAAGAACAAACGATAAAACAAGTGAAATCACAAATATATTTAAGGCATGCTTATACTAACAACCATAGCATGTCATACCCCGAGGTGTCATATCCCGAGTGTACATCTCCGAGTGTATATGTTTATGCATGTATGTGTGTGTGTGTGTGTGTGTGTGTGTGTGTGTGTGTGTGTGTGTGTGTGTGTGTGTGTGTGTGTGTGTGTGTGTGTAGGCTCAGACGGCAGGAAAAAGGCAGGAAAGGACGGAGACAGCAAGGACGGGAAGGATTGAGAAAACTTGAACGAGCAGTATAGGGAAGACCTCAAGTATGTGAGAAATGGGAGGTGAGGATCCGTGCGAGACAGAGAGAGGATATATATATATATATATATATATATATATATATATATATATATATATATATATGTGTGTGTGTGTGTGTGTGTGTGTGTGTGTGTGTATATATATATATATATATATATATATATATATATATATGTGTGTGTGTGTGTGTGTGTGTGTGTGTGTGTGTATATATATATATATATATATATATATATATATATATATATATATATATATATACATATATATAATATATATATATATATATATATATATATATACACAGTAGATATAGATACATACATGTATATGTATATGTATATATATATATATATATATATATATATATATATATACACACACACACACACACACACACACACTCACACACACACACACACGCACACACACACGCACGCACGCATACACACACACACATATATATATACATATATCTATATACATATATATACAATAGTGACATAATTATTGAGACCACCGGCGGTTTCAACCATTTTCGATAGAATATGTATCCCATGATGAAAGCTATTTGTTTCCTAATTTTCTGTGCATGCATTATTAAAGACACAATATTAGTAACCAGAATAGCCATCCTTAGCCTTAGTCACTTCAGCAACACGTCTTCACGTGCCTCGAATGTACCGTTGGGCCTTTTCCCTGAGTTCTGTTATTTTTATGCCATCCTTTATCAGTGGTTCAATTAGCTCAACTTCGTACATTCTACCTGTGTTATCTCCTCTTTTATGTCTTTCCATAAACATGCTATAGGATTTAAATATGGACTGCTTCCAGGTCAATTAAGCACTCTAATACCATGATTATCCAAATGGGTTGTATTGTAGTGACCCATACCAAGCCAGCCGCGCCGGAGCGCTGAGAATACCTGAGATTCCCTTGAAGAGCCGAATTAACCGCGCAAACGCACGTGGAGGATGTTACCTCCTTCTTTTTATGTTTTTTTATGTATTTTTTATTATCGTTTTATATAAATTTCACTTCATCCTTAACTTCCTCCTTATTTTAAAGGGAACCATAACCATTTTCTTTTATATATTTTTTTTTATATGCACTCTTTTAACACTGGGGTGAGAGCTTGCGTGTATTCTTTTACAATCCTTTTTATTTTACTGTTTTGAATAGTATTTTTATAGGGAGTAAGGGGTTGTAACCCTAAGGGTAAAGTCACTCAAGCTACTTTCTTGAGCAGAACCTGCCACGCCATCTAGGGAAGGGGGAATTAGTTCGTTCGTTCCCGCGGCTAGTTACTAGCCCTCTAATTAAATCCTTGCTGGGGGTCGGCTGTATATAGCCCGGGAACCGAGTGTAAGAGGCAGGGGGTCTAGGTTGTAACGTCCACGTCCTGATAGCGGCCGATGTGCACCCGGCGGAAGCTAGTGACGTTGGTTTTTGTGAGGTTCCCCTGCGGTCGTAAGGACGAGTTTTTTAATGGCAGTAAGGTGGGATATTTTAAATTTTTCACTTTTTATAATAGAAACATTGCTCCTTTATCTTTGGGTTTTAGGTTCTGGTTCTGGATTCTTATCTGTCGTTTTTAATATTCATGTGTTCAATGATTACTTTTCGTATTTTACCAGTTTTAAGTGTTACTTTTGTTCAAGTGTTTTAATTAATGTAATTTTAAGATTCGGGAGTTAAAATCCTCTTTTTACTTTAATCCTTTTTAAGAGACAGATGATACCATAACTTGGATACCTGTGGCAAGTAATTGACTACCTTCTATCAGCCCTTAAGGCTGACACGCACTCCCCTCGGAATTCAACACGCTTACCAGACAAACTCCTGTGGATTAGGTCATTTTTCTTTCCTTACATGTATGCTTTCCTTTTTATACATTTACACTCTTCTAGACGTCTTCCCCTTTCGGTATATGTATTGTTCCTGGACGTACTAACCAGGTGGTGGGAGCGCTAATGACCTAATTAGCAAGAGTAACTAAGAGTCAATCACTACATTATCACTTATGTGTGACAGGGAGCTCCATCATGCATGAAAATGCGGTCATGAAGTTGGGGCAGAAGACGTCTACCAGTGATATCACAAAATCCAATTTGATTTAGATTACCTTTTTACGATCTCCATTCTTCCAGTGCCCTTGGCAGAGATCACAGATCACTACATCACCTTGAAGGGAATTTTTACTTGTGTTCTCTGGCAATCGGGCTGGTCCTTTTTCCTCTGTTTTTTTTTTTTTTTTTTTTTCGTCTGTCCGTCTGTATTTCTACCGTAGAATCATCAGAGAAGTAAATTCATATAAGAATAACAATAAAACGCTCTTGAACTCCGTCTCCAACACGAGCTTTTTCTGATCCTGCTTTTGAACCAAAATTGAACATCATGTTAGATGCAATATTTTGTAACTAACATATTTTTTTTATTTTTCAATTTCTACATATGTATTTCACTAAATTATATTTGATCACAGAGAAACGTAGTCAAGAGGAAAGTCTAAGTGAGATTTACCTTTTCCCAATCCTCGGATGTCCATTTCTTGTGAGCCTATGTCGAACCAGTTGTTTCCTCTTCGTGGTTATGGTTAGTCTTGGCACCTTCGGTTGGCCTGCATGTACAGTGGCCCATTTCATTTAACC
>NC_061841.1:23882736-23885236 GCF_019202785.1 Penaeus chinensis
TAATATACCCGGAACGCTGCCTAATTTGTATGCTACCGACCATCATCAATTTCTTCTCTCTTCGCTTCTCCATTGGCCTTTTTTTTTTTTTTTTTTTTTTTTATCTTTTTATATTTTCCTTCCTCATGTTCTTTCCGTGAAGAACCAAATATTTGTTTAGCGATAACAAGAAGTGTCGCAGTGGGATTCACATTCCGTCAAGTCAATGAATTAAAAGCAAAGAAATCAGAATCACAAAAGAAACCCATGAAGAGTGAGACAACACACAGGAAGAGACGGAGGAGAAGAGAAAAGCGTCCTAAAAGTAAGTGAAAGTAGAATTCCAGCTTCCAGGCCACTTCTGTTCCACGAGCGAAGGGCGGGGACACAGCCTTGAGCCCACAGAATTTCCTCCTTGAAGGACGCCGAAGCGGGCTGCTCTCTGCCTCCGAAATGCTGAGGAATCCAGGAAGTTGGTCCTTTTTTAAGTGTCCTAGGACTAAATGCATGGAAAGTAATAATTGTGTGCGAATCTTATCCCAGTGGAAAGTAAAATTTGTTGGAAATACAATATATATATATATATACATATATATAGATAGATAGATAAATAGATACAGATAGATAGAGAGAGATAGATAGATGGACAAATGATAGATAGATAGATAGATAGATAGAGAGAGAGATTTTACCTTTGACAATTTTGAAAATAGTGCAATTACTGAAATTTCCCAATCAGTGGCCAAAACTGAACTCCAAATAGAGCAACGCCTGCAGTATAGAAGGCAAGAGATAATTGGCTGTCTACATGTTGTCTCTCTAAGACATTATCGATTCCCATTTTATTTTTAAAAATCGTCGATTCTTTCACCGCAAATCAAATCTATCGGATAGGGCACATGACGACATTACAAGAAATCCTAACATGGCAACGAACTGATTGTATAGAAATAAGGATTTCGCGTCATTCAATATCCACAGACTGTTAATCACATTAGAACTGACAAAGGTGTTTTTCCTTTGTATCGCGCAACAGGAAAAGTAGTTTAGCTTTTCATATTTGGTTTAGTTTCAGCTCTGATTTCGAAGGGACCATCCTGTGGTTTGCGGCTTCCACCTGTAAAATACAAAGCAAGTCAGTATTATTCTATTCTAACATTAATTCTAATATATTCGCGAAATATCTTTGTTAACGAAGACTGGGTACGTGAAGACGATGTATCCGTAATGGTCTTATGGGAGGAAAGTGTTTTCCAGGCTCAGTGTAGGCGTTTTCTGTCTCCACTCAGTTTGTGAGAAGGATTTGAGTTCCTTGAGAAAATAATGAACTTGGGAGAGGACGTGGAAATCAGTTCGCCTCCCGTGAATAGCAATGAGCCCGAGAGAGAGAGAGAGAGAGAGAGAGAGAGAGAGAGAGAGAGAGAAAGAGAGAGAGAGAGAGAGAGAGAGAGAGAGAGAGAGAGAGAGAGAGAGAGAGAGAGAGAGAGAGAGAGAGAGGGGGGGGGAGGGAGGGGGGAGGGAGGGAGGGAAAAGATAAAAAATGGAAAGAGAAAGAGAATAAGAAACAGACACACAGAGGAGAGACATCAATAGTTTTAATGATGATGATTATAACAATAATAATAATAACAACAATAATAATAACAATAGTGATAATAGTAATAATGATAATAATAGTAATGATAATGATAATAATAATAATAATGATATTGATAATATTAATAACAATGATAATAATAATAATAATAATAATAATAACAATGATAATAGTAGGGATGATAATAATGATGCTAATGATAGTGCCAGTAATAGTTACAGACAGAGTGAGATAATGTTAATACAAATGCAAATACATATGTAAATGTTGATATTGATATCGATGTCGATGTTGAAGTTGATGTTGACGTAGACAATAAGGAGATTCGCAATAACACTAATATGAGAGTAGTGCAGTTAATGATAAAGGTAAAGCAATGCATGAATGAGATTAATTTCATCGGCATCGTCCCAAAAAGGGAAGACAATAGCCCGCAGCTTCAGGAGCGCCGAGTCAGGATTATCGATTCCCGTTGAGCCAGGCGTCAGGCAGATTCACGCCTGAAGGGGGAAGGATCAGGAGCTGATTCGTGTCGCTCTGTCAGGAGTTTCTAAGCTTTCCCGGGTCAGGGAGGAGCACCTCAGATGTACATTCTGTCTTGTCAACTGTGTGTGTGTGTGTGTGTGTGTGTGTGTGTGTGTGTGTGTGTGTGTGTGTGTGTGTGTGTGTGTGTGTGTGTGTGTGTGTGTGTACTGATACGTTTCATAAATAGAAAATGCTCAGTGTATTTACAAACAAGGCCTCGATTGAGAAACTAAAGGGGCGGCTTGCAACAGCAGCAAATATGATTTCAAGAAAAAAGTAAATTGAAAAGACTACAAACGGCAACTTATTAATCAGAATGAAAAAGTAATAGCTTGTATTATCGACGAAATACCAAATGGATCAAGTAAGGTCTCGTTACTTCGCTCAACTGTAAAATGT
>NC_061841.1:23902736-23907736 GCF_019202785.1 Penaeus chinensis
ACAGAACCCGCGAGGGAGTGAGCCTGAGAGACAGAACCCGAGAGGGAGTGAGCCCAAAAGACAGAACCCGAGAGGGAATGAGCCCGAGAGACAGAACCCGCTCGGGAGTGAGCCCGAGAGACAGAACCCGTGAGGGAGTGAGCCCGAGGGACAGAACCCGAGAGGGAGTGAGCCCGAGGGACAGAACCCGAGAGGGAGTGAGCCCGAGAGACAGAACCCGTGAGTGAGTGAGCCCGAGGGACAGAACCCGAGGGGAAGTGAGCCCGAGGGACAGAACCCGAGAGGGAGTGAGCCCGAGAGACAGAACCCATGAGGGAGTGAGCCTGAGAGGGAGTTAGCACGATAGACAGAACCCGAGAGGGAGTGAGCCCGAGAGACAGAACCCGCGGGGGAGTGAGCCCGAGAGACAGAACCCGAGAGGGAGGGAGCCCGAGAGACAGAACCTAAGAGGGAGTGAGCCCGAGAGACAGAACCTAAGAGGGAGTGAGCCCGAGAGACAGAACCCGCGGGAGAGTGAGCCCGAGAGACAGAACCCGCGGGAGAGTGAGCCCGAGACACAGAACCCGCGAGGGAGTGAGCCTGAGGGACAGAACCGAGAGGGAGTGAGCCCGAGAGACAGAACCTAAGAGGGAGTGAGCCCGAGAGACAGAACCTAAGAGGGAGTGAGCCCGAGAGACAGAACCCGCGAGGAAACGAGCCCAAGATGGAGTGAGCCCGAGAGACAGCCCCCGCGGGGAAGTGAGCCCGAGAGACAGAACCCGAGAGGGAGTGAGCCCGAAAGATAGAACACGCGAGGGAGTGAGCCCGAGAGGGAGTGAGCCCGAGAGACAGAACCCGAGAGGGAGTGAGCCCGAGAGACAGCACCCGTGGGGAAGTGAGCCCGAGAGACAGAACCCGCGGGGGAGTGAGCCCGAGAGGGAGTGAGCCCGAGAGACAGAACCCGAGAGGGAGTGAGCCAGAGAGACAGAACCCGCTTGGGAGTGAGCCCGAGAGACAGAACCCGTGAGGGAGTGAGCCCGAGGGACAGAACCCGAGAGGGAGTGAGCCCGAGGGACAGAACCCGAGAGGGAGTGAGCCCGAGAGACAGAACCCGTGAGGGAGTGAGCCCGAGAGACAGAACCCGAGGGGAAGTGAGCCCGAGGGACAGAACCCGAGAGGGAGTGAGCCCGAGAGACAGAACCCATGAGGGAGTGAGCCCGAGAAGGAGTTAGCACGATAGACAGAACCCGAGAGGGAGTGAGCCCGAGAGACAGAACCTGCGGGGGAGTGAGCCCGAGAGACAGAACCCAAGAGGGAGTGAGCCCGAGAGACAGAACCTAAGAGGGAGTGAGCCCGAGAGACAGAACCTAAGAGGGAGTGAGCCCGAGAGACAGAACCCGCGGGAGAGTGAGCCCGAGAGACAGAACCCGCGGGAGAGTGAGCCCGAGACACAGAACCCGAGAGGGAGTGAGCCTGAGGGACAGAACCCGAGAGGGAGTGAGCCCGAGAGACAGAACCTAAGAGGGAGTGAGCCCGAGAGACAGAACCTAAGAGGGAGTGAGCCCGAGAGACAGAACCCGCGAGGGAGTGAGCCCGAGACACAGAACCCGCGAGGGAGTGAGCCTGAGGGACAGAACCCGAGAGGGAGTAAGCCCGAGAGACAGAACCCGCGAGGGAGTGAGCCCGAGAGACAGAACCCGCGGGGGAGTGAGCCCGAGACACAGAACCCGCGAGGGAGTGAGCCCGAGAGCAGAACCCGAGAGGGAGTGAGCCCGAGAGCAGAACCCGAGAGGGAGTAAGCCCGAGAGACAGAACCCGCGAGGGAGTGAGCCCGAGAGACAGAGACTGCGAGGGAGTGAGCCTGAGGGACAGAACCCGAGAGGGAGTAAGCCCGAGAGACAGAACCCGCGAGGGAGTGAGCCCGAGAGACAGAACCCGCGGGGGAGTGAGCCCGAGACACAGAACCCGCGAGGGAGTGAGCCCGAGAGACAGAACCCGCGGGGGAGTGAGCCCGAGACACAGAACCCGCGAGGGAGTGAGCCCGAGAGCAGAACCCGAGAGGGAGTGAGCTCGATGAGCGTCCCAGACAGCGAGCCAGAGCGACAGCAAATGTCGGGGTCACGCGCCCCGTCGCCCCATCCATCATCTCAAGGGCCGTCCCTCGTACGTCTAAGATGCTGCATAATAAAACCATTCGGCTGCAATCTCCTCCCGGCGACCTGCTTCGAGTCTTCGGAAGGACCCAAGGACGGCTTGTGAGCAGCGACGAGGATCTTCACGACTCCTGTTTTGCCTCTGGTTTGTCCGTAGATTTGTGGCCTTGTTGTGACTGGCCTTCCGCTGCGGGAGATGCACTGGGGGCGCGGTGTCCTTCTTCTGCTTGCGTCTTTATCATCCCTATTTTTGTTGTTACTGATGCTATCACCAACGGGCATAATATATATATATATATATATATATATATATATATATATATATATATATATATATATATATATATATATATATTTATATATATATATATATATATATATATATATATATATATATATATATATATACATACATATATATGTGTGTGTGTGTGTGTGTGTGTGTGTGTGTGTGTGTGTGTGTGTATATATATATATATATATATATATATATATATATATATATATATATATATATGTATATATATATATATATATATATATATATATATATATATATATATATATATATATATATATATATATATATATATATATATATATAAGATACAAAAGAGGCGACTGGGGGTGGCTGCAAAAGTAAACCTGTGTGTAAATGTATAACCATTTGTGTGTAAGTGAGCCTTCTGTGCGTGTGTTTTGTGTGTTTGTACCAGTGTGTGTGTATTCTTTGTTTAAACCTATACATTTCTTAGGCTTGCTTTTGTATCGGTTTTATACATATATTTTGTTTATGGATGTGTGCGAGTATATGTGATTTTTTTATTTGTGTATGTGTCTGAATATAAGTGTGAGTATTTGCGTGGGTGTGTGGTTGTGTTTTACGTGTACGTTTATGTATATGTGCGTGCGTGTATTGTGTGTCCGTGTGCATGTGTGTACGTGTATCTGTGTATGATAGTACCTGAGTGTGTATGAGTGTGTGCAAATATATGCATGCATGTGTGTGAGTACATTTGTGAGAGTAATGTATTTGTGTATTTGTGTGTGCTCACGTGTGTGAATGTGTTCATGTATTTTTCTAATTTGTGCAAATGTGCCTGACTGTGTGCATGTATTTTTGTATATTTGTATGTGTGTGTATCTATGGTTGTACGAGTGTGTTTGTGTGTAAGTGTGTATACATAAATAGATAAGTATGATGACAATATTGAAAATACAGCGAGACACAGAGAAAAAGAGACAAACATATACAGACATACCACTGGTCCGTGATATGAAGATGACGTACTGATATAGAACGAAAAAAGTTTATTGGTATATTTATATATTTGCCATATATGTGTGGATGTGTTTTTGCACATGCATTTGTGTGCGTGATTTGTCTACTTTCATATATAAATTATGTGTGTGTGAATGTGTAGTTGTGTCCATTTTATGTATGAGTACTGAGTGCAAGTTTGTCACTGTGTGCGTGTTTAATTCCATTTCTGGGTATGAACACTGCGTGTGTGTCTGTAAATGTGTTATTATTAGTGTATGTGTGTATATATGTGAGGTGTGAAAAAAGCGAGGGAGATTAAGTGGGAGGAGGAAGAGAAAGAGGGTGTGTGGATGTGTGTAGATGTGTGTTTGTGTGGATGCGTGTGTCTATGTGTATGTGGATGTGTATTTGTGCGGATGTGTGTGAGTGTCATGCCATCTCATTTGCTAATCTGAAAATCGTTAACTAGTGTAACAAGACTGTTCGGAGGCGTGACGTCACCGTTGTCTGTGGTGTGGCTGGATGGGTAGCTGTCGAGGTAGGCCTAAGCAAGAATAAAAGTTTTTTTTAACAGAGGAGGCCGTGACGATAATTAGACGTAAGAGTGTGGTAGTCTCGAGTTGTTTTAGAACTGTGGGCTGATATTTACGAGAAGCTGTACTACGGCATTAGTCTAAAGAAGAACCAGCGAGGTGGAGACTGTTCATGTTGGTCAAGATTGTGTTAAGTGCACGGTAATGTTAACGCTGAGAATGTTAACAGTGAACGGTGGTAAATAAATAGTCCTAATCTTCGAAGAGTGAATTGGCGAACGTTATAGCTCTAATAGTATTATATGCGTATTATGTGTTAATTTTGTTTGTGTGTATTATACTTCGTATAATACATATTATTAGTATTACATCTTTATATACAACCGCCAAAAGCAATAACTCTCATTTAAAATGGCGTCTTAACTGTGTTGGCAAAACCCTCACTGTAATAATCAACATCTTCACAGTAGGGGTGTCTGTGTGTAGCTGTGTGTCTGTTTGCGGATGACTGTGTGTGAATGTTTGTGCATGCAAGTGAACAGTGAAGACAAGAAAACACGCGAAGGGACAGTCGTGTTTTCTTGCTCTTTCCTTCGCTAGTTTCCTTGTATTTTGCTCACCGTGAATCTTACACATGTCTGTGTGGATGTGTGCGTACGTTTATGTGTGAATGCGTGTAACAGGCACAGAACCTTAGTACAATGGTTGTGACTGAGTGGGCAGTGATAGCGGTTGAACGGCTTGATTCTTTGTAAAGAAAAGGGGGGGGGGGGGGGCTGGTGGTTGACTGATCGAAGCGAACTGTAGAATGGGTGCAAACTCGGCCACAAACAGTTGTCACCCCCCCCCCCCCCCCCCATATTCGCCCTCCTGCCTCTCTGCCTGTCTCTGCCCTCAGAAAATATCAGCGCAGCTACGTGGGAAGCGGTGCAGCCTGTCAGGACACGACGCCGGACGCGATCAGGAGGAAGCCGTACGGGTTCGGGACCGCCACATAAGCGACACACTCGCCCTGCGTCAGGCATTCATTGACGCCACATACCGTTCACCGTACAGCTTGTGGCATAGCCT